>NC_061118.1:42332153-42644214 GCF_002878395.1 Capsicum annuum | reverse complement strand
TCACTGACTATACTTGCAAATTTTGTCCATAGCCAACCATATATAGGTTTAAGGGATTCCATGTAGCCTTCCATTAATCATATAAAACCACTTAGGGGATTCCCATGAACTCCACAAGCATAATCATTTAGCATTTTTACCTTTCCAAAGCATTTAAACAATGCATAATTCCTTAACCAAGCTTAAAACAAGCAAGATTTCTATTAAAAATAGTAAATGCAATGAAAACATCCTTATAGGCATTTTGTCAAACACATTGGGGGCATAATATAGCCAAAACCATTTCCAATTAACATATAACCATTCTCATGCCATCCAATTATCCAAAACCACCTATTAAGAATGTAAATACATAATTAAAACCATGGGAAATCATAACCAATCATTTATAATCAAAACCACAAAATCATAGTTGTAAACCCAAAATCATACAACAATGAAATCATAAAAACCATTCAAAAACCATGTAATTAGCCGGAACTAATAGTATGGGAAGACAACATAGCTTAATTGAAAAGGTAGAAGGAGTGAAACCACTAATAAGATCCCTAAATTAGTTCCCTAGTTGAAACCCTAACTTCTTTTCCCTGAACTCTTGAGAGAATTATAAAGTGTTTAAGAAGAGTTTGTAAATATTAATAAATAGAATAATAGGGTAAATAACCTCCCAAATGAGTTATAAGTCATGCGACCTTATTAGTGTAAGTGGGGAAATGTACAGATTACCCCCACTTGAGTTGGTTAAAAATCCCATCACATGGTTGCGACTGACCCTCACGAGTCGTACCCTTCGATACTAGAGTTAACTACCACTCGTATCCAAAGCCTTAACCCTTCGACCCAACACTAGATTATGTATGACTCATCCTACCCAAGTCATATTTACAACGTACAATCCACACCCTTCACCTATATCCCAATAAGAATAGAATCCACAGAAGATTAAACACTGAGCTCATGGTGAGCCACTCGTAGTTAGATCCAACTTAAGTTACAAATAATAAGATTAAGCTAAGGAAAACACAAATTAAAAGACCTATATCCAACTATACAAATCGTACCATTAAAGTTGTACCCATTCCAGTGTCTAAAATACATCCCACGAACCAACAATGGTTGGCATATGACTGGACTATATCATTCATACCTAGCAATTTTTCTAAGGTAAAGAAACTAGGGTGTTCTGGTCTCCCTCAATAGGAATATTCTTCCCCGATTGATGAATTTGGTAGGGGTAACCACACACACGAGTCATTTGCATTGTAAAATATATTTCCAATCTTTAACAAAGTTTGAAAACAAAGAGCAAGGATATTAATATTTCCATTAGCAAACTCAGAAAATAATGATGTGTTGGAGACACATACCATCTGCACGAATCCCAGGAGCAAAAAATAGATGTGGATACTTAGACTTTATGTCCTCCTCCATTTTCGATATATCTTCTTCCACCTTATGATTTAATTGTAGAACATTAACCATAGCCAGAAACTTTGGTTCAAAGCTGACGAACCTTCCTATCCAAGATCTCAATCAAGACCTTTTCATAAGACAGAGAGTTTGAGATATCCAAACCCTACAAAGGAACAACCAAAGAAGGATCAGCAAGACACTTTCTCAACATGGAGACATGAAATACAAGATGAACCAAGCTCAAGATAGAAGGCAACTCTAATTAGTACGAAACATTACCAACCCTCTAGAAAATCTTGTAAGGACCAACATACCAGGGACTAAGCTCCCCTTTCTTACAAAACTAGACTATTCTTTTTATGGGAGATACATTCAGGAACACCTTGTCCCCAACCTCAAACTCTAAGTCTCTATGCCTCACATATACATAGGATTTTTGGAAACTTTGGAAAGCCTTAAGCATATCTGATATCAGCTTCACCTTTTCCATAGCCAGATAAACCAAGTCAGGACCAAACATATCTGCCTCTCCAAGCCTAAATCAACTAATAAGAGATCAATATCTCCTACCATACAATGACTCAAAAGAAGTGATACAAATACCAGAATGGTAGCTATTATTGTAAGAAAACACTACCAAAGGTAGATGCTTAATCTAGCTTCCACTATAATCAACCACAAATGCCCGAAGCATATCCTCTAATGTCAAAATAGTTCGTTCTACTTTTCCATCCATCTGAGGATGAAAAGTAGTACTTAGACTCACCTTAGTACCCAATCTATTTTAAAAATACCACTAGAAATGAGATGAAAATTGCGTACCATCATTAGAGATAATCGAAATAGGTACCCTGTACAAATTAACAATATTTTGAAGATATAATTTCACATAATCCTCTACCTAAAGGTAGTCCTCACTAGCAAAAAGTGAGCAAACTTTGTTATCCTATGTATGATAATCCGAATCAAAACATATTGATTTAGTGATCGAGGAAAACTAGTATCAAAATCCATATTAATTGCCTCTCATTTCCATTCAGGAATAATAATCTCTTTATACAACCCACCAGTCCTCATGTGTTCAACTTTAACTCTTTGACAAACCAAGCACTTGGTCGTAAAATCACCATGTCATTTTTAATACTAGTCCACCAATATATCTCCTTAAGATCATGATACATTATTGTCAATCTGGGATGTACAATATAGCGTGATTCATGAGCCTCAGTCAAGATCCATTGCAGCAAACCATAGATTTTAGGAATGCACAACCTTCTTTAGTTTTATAAAGTACCATCCCCATTGATCTTAAACATCATTACTTCTGCATACCCACATTGCTCTTGATTTTCATTAAAATAGGATCTAGCACTTGCTTCTATTTAACCTCTACATTAAGAGACGACCAAACCACTTCTTGTACCATCATCCCACCATCCTCGGAGTGTAAAAAACAAAATCATAGATTAGCCAAATGGTAAAAATCTTTCACTAATTCCTATTTCCTTCTTCCACATAACCAAAAATCCCCATGAATAACCTTTTAAGAGAATTAGCAACAATGTTACCCTTATCTGGGTGATAGTGATGACTCATGTCATAGTCTTTGAGAATCTCAAACCATCTCCTCTGCCTGAGATTTATCTCCTTCTGAGTGAACACATATTGTAGAATCCTATGATTAGAAAAGATGTCATGTGCATACCATACAAATAATACTGCCAAATTTTCAAAGAAAAAATCCACCACCAATAACTCCAAATCATAACTAGGGTAATTTCTCTTATGTACCTTCAACTACCTAGAAGCATATGCAATCACTTTCCCATGCTGTATTAAGACAGAACAAAGTCCCATCCTAGATGCATCATAGTAAACCACAAACCCCTCATGGCCCTCAGGCAATGTCAAATCGGATCCAAAGTTAGATTATCTTTCAACTTCTTAAAACTCCCCTCACAAGCATCCAACTAAGAAAACATTACCTTTTTTAAGCCAACCTAGTCAAAGGAGTAGCTATCGTCGAAAAAATCTCCATAAATCGTCGATAATACCCTACCAAACATAAGAAGCTCTAAATGTTGGTTGGATTCGTGGGTTCAGGCCACCTTTTAACAACAACCACCTTTTCCAAATCCACCATAATCCTGTCGCTAGAAATAATATAACCAAGAAAAATCATAGCATTCAACCAAAACTCACACTTGGAGGACTTGGCAAATAAATTTTGTTCCTTTAAGGTCCATAATACCATATGGAGGTGATTAGCCTGATCCACCTCACTTTTGGAATAAACCAGAATCGATCAATAAACATAATGGCAAAGTAATCCAAGAAATGTCTGAAAACCCTGTTCATCATATCCGTAAATACCGCTAGTGCATTAACAAATTAAATAACGTAACCAATAATTCAAAGTGGCCATATCGAGTATAAAAAGTCATATTAGGGATATCCTCCTCCCTAATCTTAACTTAATGATACCCGGACTAAAGATCTATCTTAGAAAAGAACATAGCACCTTGCTACTGATCAAACAAGTCATTTATTCTTGGAAGAGGATACTTTTTCTTGATTGTTACCTTTTTTAACAGTCGATAGTCAATGCAATTCCTAAGGGAACCATCCTTCTTACGCACGAACAACACCGGTGCATCCAAGAGAGGCACACTAGGGTGAATTAAATCTTTATCTAAAAGATCCTTAAGTTGTATCTTGACTTCCCTTAAATTAGTCGGAGTTATTTTATAAGGTGAAACAGGTATTGGACTAGTGTTTGGAACCAAATCAATACCAAACTCTATTTCCCTATCCAGAATAACATCATGAAGATCATCTAGAAAGACCTCAGTATACTCATTTACCACCGGGACTAACTATAAAGAAGGACCTTCCAAGTTAGAATCCTTAACCAAGACCAAGTGATAAAGTCAACACTTATAGATTAACCTTAGAGCTCAAAAATAAGAAATAAACCTCCCACTAGAAGATAAGGAACCACCCCCCACTCTATAATCAGTTCACCAGGGAAACTAATGACAACTTACGAGTCCGACAATCCAAGGACGCGTAAACAAAAAGCAATCAATCCATCACTAAAATTACATCAAAATCAACCATATCAAGCTCAAACAAATCCACCATGGTCTACCTACTACAAAAATATTCCACACACCCAATATAGATTCTCTTAGCTATAATCGAGTCACCTATCAGGGTAGAAATAGGAAAATAATCAAAAAAAAATTAGGGTTTCTAATCCTCATGGCTAGACATGAAATGACAGTGCATAATAATGTAATCATAAGTTAAAAAAAAGTTCTTCAAAACATACCTCAAATCACGCTACCAAACCAACAGCTAATTTGTTATAAGCTATCTACAATAATAACCATAACAATGATAATAACAATGTCAATAACAGTGTGAATAACCGAATACTCCAGACCGCCATATACCTAATCCAGTCTATTCATACCCCCACGGCGCTAGACTTAAAAGGTACAATCAATATACAATAAAACAAGGCATACTATTCATCCATATTCAAGAAACTTTCCCATACTGACTTGTAGACATAGTTGCATACTCGTGATAGACAATGGACATGCCGAAATAAATGCAAGGTAAGCAATCAATATCATAACTCATCATAACTGTTATCATCATAGCTATCGTCATCGTAATAAACCTTTGGCCTTGTCGGGTATTAACATATGAACATAATATCCTCTGACACTACTAGTTATCAATTTCCTTATAATAGTATCATGCGGCCTTATTGTGCATCAATCTCTTTACAATAATATCCTCCGGAGTTGTCGTCTATCAATATCATTAAAATAGTATCCTCCGGCCTTGCCGGGTATCAATATCAATAATTAATATCTTTCCACCTTATCGGGTATCAATATCATCAAAATAGTATTTCTGTCCTTACTAAGTATCAATATCATTCACAATTACCATAATAGAATAACATATAATAATACACTTAGTAACATAATCATATCACAATAAATTATCTATATAGTCAATACTTCGCAACTATTCGTTATTAGCTAACCAACACAATTTATTATAAAACCACTAGTTTGCTAGGCGTCACATAACCTCTAGGTATTTGTCTAAACTTTATCATTATTCAAGGAATAGTAACTAACCATAATTTAATAGATAGCCAACATCTAACATCCAACAGAGGTTCTTCACAATACCATTATCGCTATTTATCCACTATACCATTTATTAACTAATTATTAAATAACCATTAACCATTATAAGACAACCCATAATCACTTATCATCTAGCCATCTTTATTATCTTCCATCATTCATTAACTAAACATCATTAACTAACTAATTATAATGCCCCACAAATGGTTCCTAAGATGTCACACGGTGCTCAAGATTACGAGTAGCTTTAAACTAACCCTGAAAGCCTTTTAATAAACTGGATACTCATAAATAGATAAATATGAACATAATATAAATGTGCAACTCTGTCTGATCTAAGCTAAAATCATATGAACATAATATATGAAAATATTAGACTTAAGGTCTGGTAAAGAAATACTAAAAGTCTAAACTACGTCTAGTAGTATGATAAGCCTCTACTACTAATAACTAGAGAGTCACTTGGACAACCCCATAGCCAACTTGAACTATCATGAAATTAATTAATTATCTATACTAATAAGCTAAAAAAATTGAATAACTGGGTCCCCAAACTATGAGGACTCACCAACAGAAGGCATGTAAATAGAGATGCTCGATATCACTCACGCTGCTAAAACTGGGCGCCTGAACCTACATTATGAGACAATGTAGCACATAGATGTATATGTAGATTAGTACTTCTGGTTTGTACTGAGTATATGAAGGTGAATGCATAAGTAAATCAATATCTCAATTTTATTATAAATTTATAAAATAATGCATGCTAAATGTAGATAATTCACATAAGCTGGAATATCGGAAAAATGAAAATTATAATTATGAATATCAAAACATGCTGCATAAATCTAGTGAGTCATAACATTTAGTTTCCAAAAGTTGTACTAGTATTCTATCTTTAAATCATGTGGTGTAAGTGTAGAAGAACTTACCTGTGTGTTTGTAAAGTAAAATCTGAAATCTCACAGCTAATGTCATATGTAATGCATTATCTAAATAAAACTATGAGCCTTTACACTTAGTTTCTAGTAGCTGTTCTATAACTTTTTGCTATAAGGCTTTAGGGAAATACTTTTAAAAACTATTCTAAAAGTCTTTACTATTAGGGTTGTTCTTCTAACGATATACACTATGTGAGCTATCATAGTGTCCAACTTCTAGTTCCCTTATGGGAAAAACTCACGTTGGGAAGATGTGTCATGCACTTGTTAGGGAGTATAACCTAATCTAAGTGATCACATCTATATCTGTTATCCATATAGAAATAGGAATAATCTAATAATTTAAACCTACGTTGGCTCATAGTTTTGCAACATGATACCATACCTAACTCGGTGTGAAATATACTTCCTTTAATCTATACATTTATTCTATTGGAATTCCAACTTAAAACTAATTTAATGGTTTATAATGAAAACCAACTGTATATCTGTTAATTTAAACTCTAACTAAAACTTTAAAGTTGTTTCCATATCTAAGTTGAGATCAAAAGATTAAATCTTTGTTGAAAATTTGAAAATAACTAGTCATGGGAAGCTTTAGGCATAGTCATTCTTGATATATCAACATAAAAACTAGGGCTTAATAACCCATTCATCAAATTCTTGTGAAATCATCATAAAGTTCATGCTGGATATTGAGAATAACGATAATTCAATTCAAAATCTAGAAATTTATATCATACGCTTGAAAATAGACAAGTAAACGTGTAATTCCATATATATAAGTCACTGTAATCTCATAATCTTGCAAATAGTAATATTGGGTATGAACCCAAATTTAAATATCATTTAAATTCATATAAAAATTAATTTCAAAACTAATTTTGGGCACAAGGATAAAAGGATTATCCTTGTTGAAAAACCCAACATATCTTAATTTATGACTAGATGAAGAAACTTGAACTTGAATTCCTATTTATGCTCTAGAAGATTGATTCTTGAATATTCTTGAATTGGCAATCTTCAATTTTTGGTTATCTTAGGGATTAAGATTTAGTGTTCTAAGGTTTCTTTGGGAGGAAGTTATCTATTATTCTTTATTTGGGTCTTTGGGAAATGACTAGGTTGCCCTTAGTAAAAATTACTCAGAACGGGAAATTCCCGATTTGACACACCACTGTATTGCGCTGTTATAGTGGTGGCTCACTGGAAATTAGAAAATTGCCATATTTGGATCTGACATGATATGGGATAATCGCGTTGCTTCACTATAAAAGGACAAGTTCCATTTTGCAGTCCACCGTGATGCGGTGCCTGCCCAATTAGGAATGTTGACACGATACATGAAAATCGTATTGAGCTACTAGATAGGGACGAAAGGGAACTGGGACTTTTCTATGATGCAGGCTAATCGTGGTACTCCACTTGAAATTGGACAGTTGGAAATTTTTCCCTAACCACAATGTGGTGTTTATCGCGATGCAAGATTGCTTCCACTAAAATTACCATAACTTCTCAACCGAATATCAAATTTAGGCAAAATTGGTATCGTTGGAAAGATGATTCAATTATCTAACATTTGGTGAGTCTAAAAATGGAAAATTACACATGTATCAAGAGTTATTCATTTTTAAAGTTGTCATTTGACATATAAGGAGCTAAACTGAGCTATGGAAAGTACGGGGTATTACAATATCTCTCCCTTGGTAACATTCGTCCTCGAATGAGACTAATTAAACTAAAGATACTGAGGGAATAAGGCTACATTATAGCATGCACAACTTAAACATGCTGCGTGACTGAAACTAATCTAACTCATATTGAGCAACCAAACTAATCTATGAGCACATGAATTTACATTAATATAACTATATAGCTGAATCTGAGACTAGAAAAGAACTGAATTAAGGAGGATTGTTACGTTCGACTGAATCATAGTTCATGGAGAGAAAGTAAGGATACTTGGTACGTATGCCTACTTCGGCTTCCCAAGTAGAACCCTCAATGAACTAATTTCGCCGTAGAACTTTGACCAAGGGAACTTCTTTGTTCCTTACTCTACGGATCTAATGATCAAGAATATCTACTGGAACTTCTTCGTATAAAAGGCTATTATGAATATCTGTATTCTTTAGAGGGACCACAATGGCTGAATCGTCCATGCACTTTTTCAATAAGGACAAATAGAACACTGGATGAATTGATGACAAGTCTGTGGGAAGCTCAAGCTCATACACAATTTTCCTAACATGAAAATCTTGTAGGAACCACATTTCGGGGACTAAGCTTCCTCTTTTAGCCAAACCTCTTCACCCCCTTAATGAGTGAAACCTTCAAATAAACAAGATCATCTACTTCAAACTCAAGATCTCTCCTTCTTAAATCCGCATAAGATTTTTGATGACTCTGAGCTTCATTCAGTCTCTCTCAAACCACCTAAACTTTCTCCATGGCCTGAAATACCATGTCGGCCCCAATCAAAATGTCCTCACCCACTTCAAACCAACCTACTGGTAATCTAAATCTTTTCCTATAAAGAATATAAAACAGGTCCATCTGAATACTAAAATGGTAATTGTTATTGTAGGCAAACTTAATCAATGGCAAGTGATCATCCTAACTTCCTTTGAAATCAAGAACATATGCTCTCAACATATCCTCTAGAGTCAGAATGGTCCTCTCTACCTAACCATCTATATGTGGACAAAAGCTGAACTTAGATAAACTTGGGTACCAAGACCGTTCTGTAAGGCTTTCTAAAAATAAGAGATAAACTGAGTAGACCTATCTAAAATGATGGAAAAGGGAACTCCATGCCATGTAAACAACTCTCTGATATACAACTTAACATAATTTTCAATTGTGTAGGATGTGTGAACTGGTAAGAAATAGGCTGATTTTGTCAGTCTGTTTACAATAACCCAAATATAATTATGCTGACAATGCGAATGGGGTAATCCAGTCACAAAGTCCATATTCACCTCTTCCCACTTCCAAGGGGGAATACTGAACTCCTATAAAGTGCTAATAGGTCTTTGGTGCTCTACCTTAACCTATTGACATGTTGTACGCTTGGCTATAAATTTTGCGATATCTTTCTTCATACCACTCCGCCAATAGACCTCCCACATTTAGAAGTACATCTTGGTTTCTCCTTGATGAATGGAATAACGCTCACCATGTGCTCTTACCATAATCCACTGCCTTAAATCGTCAACACAAAGCATAGATAATCTACTCTGGTATATCAACACACCATCTCCCCCTTGGATGAAAACCTTTACCTTTTAGTATTTAACTGACCCCTTAAATTCTACTAAACTAGGATCTTTATTCTGCTTCTATTTTACTTAAGAAACAAGAGAAAATTTTGAACTACTCTGAAACCTAATACTCTCTTTAACTGAGTCAACAAACATCAAACCAAATCTAGCTAACCGGTGAACTTTAAAAACTAACTCACTCTTACCATTCTCCACACGAGCAACACTGCCCATAGACAATCTACTAAGGGCATCTACCACTATATTTTCCTTGGCTAGATGACACAACACACTCATATCAGGATCCTTCAATAATTCTAACCACCTTCTAAGGTGATTTAACTCTCTTTGAGTAAACATATATTGCAAGATTTTGTGATCCATAAATACATCACATACATCCCATAAAGATAGTACCTCCAGATTTTCAAAGCAAATACAACAACAGATAACTCAAGATCATGGGTAGGGTAGTTCCTTTTTTTAAGGCATAATCTATCTATAGGAATAGTCTATAACCTTACCTTTCTACATCAAAGCAAAACATAGAACGATTCTAGAAGCATCACATTAGACAACTAATCTATTTGTACCATTAAGTAGCATTAAAACTGGGGATGAAGTGAGTTGAGTCTATTTGTACCATTAAGTAGCATTAAGACTGGGGATGAAGTGAGTTGAGTCTTTAACTCCTGAGAACTCTTCGTACAGGAATTTGGCAAGTGAAACTTAACTTTCTTTTAAGTTAATCTAGACATGAGGGATGTAATAGTAGAAAAACATTAAACAAAGCATCTATAATAGCAGACCCAAGAAATTTATGATGTATGACTATAGATAGTTTTCGGTTAGTTTCTTACTGCTTTAGTCTTTTGGGGAAGAGCTCTAATGTCCCAACTGGAAATAATATGATCAAGGAAAGCTACTGATCTTTGTCAAAAATTGTACTTGCTAAATTTGGCAAACAACTGGGGATCTGTAAGAGTTTCAACACAATTCAAAGGTTTTTCGCATGATTATCCTTACTATGAGAATAGACATGAATCCCATAGATAAAGACTATGACAAACACATCCAGATACTGTTTGAACACTCTGTTCATTAAGTCCATAAAAGCTGTTGCAGAAATTGTTAGCCCAAAGGAAAAGACTAGAAACTCAAATTGACCATAAAGGGTTCTGAGAGCTATCTTTGGGATATCACATTCCCTTACTCTAAGAGGATGATAGCTTGATCTAAGGTCTATTTTTGAGAAATAGCTTGCACCTTGGAGTTGGTCAAATAAGTCATCAATCCTAGGAAGAGGATATTTGTTTATGACTGTGACTTTATTTAGCTGATGATAGTCAATGTACATTCACAAAGAACCATTTTTATTTCACATGAATAGGATGAGAGCGCCCCATAGCGAGGCATTGGGCCTTACAAAATCTTTATCTAAGAGGTATTTTGGCTACTCTTTAAAATCCTTAAGATCGACTGGATCCCTATGATATGGAGGAATAAAAGAGGCTGAGTTTCTCAAAGAAGGTCAATAATGAATGAAGCTAATCCATACTAAGAATAAGTTCAAAGTCAATGTTATATAACTCTATTAAATATGCTAACATGATTTTTATGAAGGATAGTGATAGGACAATTTCTATAGATTTGCTTGGCAATAATAGAGACACCCACTGGGGTAGACACTAAGAAAAGCTCAAGGATCCTTTTAGGACCTATTTAAACCTCAACAAGAAAGACATAAAGCATACCAGTAAAAATATCTAGTGAAATCTCCTGCTCCTAATGGAATGGTAAAGAATTCTGATTTTGCCGCTAACAATCACTGGTACTAGATGACATACCCTGAGCAGGTACTAGGCGATCTACAGGAGCTGGTGAAATAGTATCCTAAGCCTAGGGATGAACATCCTTATTTCCCTGCTTAGTATGAGGACACTCTTTGATTCTATGCCTCCACTTACACAAACAATAAAAATATTTCTGTCCTAATAAAAACTCACAAAGATGATTCTTACCACACTTAGCACATAGAGGATATCAAGGATTTCCACTCACACTATTCTGAGATTTGGATAAAGAAGTCTTACCCCACTGCTCGTGTTTAGCTATGGGGTAGGAGCTTGGCTGAAGATGGCACTGACATAGGTGAATGATTTTGAAATTACGTATTATTACCCATCCAAACTTTATCTGTCCATACTCAAAGTGCTCGATTCTAGGCTTCTTATTTCCCTTCTTACTTTCCTTTAACTTTTTTGCCTTAATCTATTGAGAATGAAGCATCAATCTAGCAAGATCCATATCCCCAGTAAGCATAGCTTTCCTACACTCCTTGACTACCAAATTAAATACTCCAATAACAAACTTAGTCATACATTCCCTAGGATCAACCATCATATCAGGGGCATACTTAGACAACTGATTGAACTTAAGGCAGTACTCCTTCACTGTCATAGAGCCCTACCTCAGGTTCATAAGCTCTATTACCCTAGCTTTTCTTATCTTATGCGGAAAGAACGTATCTAGAAATGCATCATGAAACACCTGCCAATCATAGGAGCTGTATTTTCACCTCTACCATTTTGCCACATAACCATCGAAGAATATACTACATCTTTCAACCATAGGATGTCAACTCTACACTCTCTTCCTCAGAAACATGCATAATTTGGGTGATCATTTTCACCTCATCTAAGTGAAGCTATGGGTCCTCACTTGATTTTGACATAATGAACTTAGGAGGATTCATTCTCTTGAAGTCTCAAATTCTGGCTGTTACTAAATCCTTATTCTACTGAAGTGGGACTGTGACTTGATGGTTTCCTTAAACATTAGCGGTCACAACTTCTGCTAATTCCTAAAAGGCATCCAATTATTCAATATATGATACATTCTCATTCAGAGGGTCATCAGGCTGGGGTGGCTGGTTATTATTTCTGTGGGTGTTAGCTCGACAAAGAGGCATAACGTAAGAGAAACTAAAAATCATAATCATGAATATCAAAATATGTTGCATAAATCTAGTGAGTCATAACATTTAGTTTCTAAGAGTTGTAGTGGTATTCTATCTTTTAATTACATTGTCTAAGTGTAAAAAGGCTCACTTTTGTGTCTGTAAACTAAAATCTGAAATCTCATAGCTAATGTCATATGCAAAGCAATATCTAAATAAAACTATGAGCCATTACACTTAGTTTCTTAAAGGTGTTTTGTAAGTCTTTGCTATTAGGCTATAGAGAAATACTTTTAAAAACTATTATGGAAGTCTTTATGTTAGAGAAGTTCTTCTAACCGATATACACTATGTGAGATAATATAGTGCCCAACGTCTAGTTCCTTTTTGGGAAAACATTACATTAGGGAGAGGTATCATACTCTTGCCAGGGAGTATAACCTAATCTAAGTGATCATATCTGTATTTATCATCAATATAGAAATGGAAATAATTTTATAATATGAACCTACGTTGGCTCGTAGTTTTGGGGCATGATAACATACGCAACTCGGTGCTAAATACTACTACCTTTAGTCTGTATGTTCATTTTATTGGAATTCGACTTTAAAACTAGTATACTGGTTTTTGATGAAAACCAACTATATATATGTTTGTTTAAATTGTGACAAAAATTATAAAGTGGATTCCATGTTTAATCTAAGATCAAAGGATCAAATCTTTATTATAAATCTGAAAATAACTAGTCATGGTATGCTTAAGGCATAGTGATTCTTGATAATCAACATACTAACTAGGGCTTAGTAACCCATGCATCAAATTTGTCTCAAATCATTATAAATTTCATGCTTGATAATGAGAATAATGATAATTCTATTCGAAATCTAGAAATTTATATCATACACATGAAAATACAAATGTAAACATGCAATTAAACATTAAAATCACTTGTAATCTCATAATATTGCAAATAGCAATATTGGGTATGGACCCTAATTTTAATCTCATGTAAATTCATATAAAAACTAACTTCAAAAATAATTTTAGGCATAAGTATGAAAGGATTATCCTTGTTGAAAGACCCCATATACCTTAATTGTGTACTAGATGAAGAAACTTGAACCTGAATTCCTATTTGTGCTCTTGAAGATTCATTCTTGAATATTCTTGAATAGGAAATCTTGAATTTTTTATTATCTTAGAAAAAGAATGGTGGAATTTGGATTTATTGGGGATTAAGATTTGGTGTTCTTAGGTTTCTTTGAGAGAAACTCGATTAAAATTGAGCATATTAGGTTTAAAATAGGATTAATTATTTGTTATTCATGATTTGGGGCTTGGGGAAATGACTAGGTTGCTCCTAGTAAAAATTACTCTCAATTGGAAAATCCTAATTTGACCCACCAACACAACGCACCGCTATCGTGATGGCTCACTAAAAATCAAACAATTTCCATATTGGGCTTTGACGCTATGGGGGCTAATCGTGTTGCTTCAATGGAATAGGACGTGTGCCATATTGCACTCCACCATGATGCGGTGCTTTTCCAATTGGGGATTTTAATGTGATATATGCAAATTGCATTGAGCTTCTTGTAAGGGACGAATGGGAACTAGAACTTCTCTGCAACGCAGCCTAATCGTGGTACTCCACTAGAAATCAGACATTGAGAATTTTTTCTTCACCACGATGTGGTTCTTATCGCGATGCTATACTTCTTTCATTAAAATCGCCATAGCTTCTCAACTGAGTATCGAATTGAGACGAAATTGGTATCATTGGAAAGTTGATTCAATTATCTACCATTTAGTGGGTCTAGAACTTGAAAATTACATATGTATCAAGAGTTAATTCATTTTTAAAGCTGTCCCCTGATATAATAGGAGATAAACTGAGCTAGGAAAAGTATAGGATATTATAATATCTCCCCCTTAGGAATATTCATCCTCGAATGAGACTAATTAAACTAAAGATACTGCAGGACTGAGGCTTTATGTTAGCATGCGCAACTGAAACAAATTGCATGACCAAATCTAATCTAAATCATATTAAGCGACTGAACTATCTGCAAGTGCATGAATTTACATAAAGATAACTATATAGATGAATCTAAGATTGGAATAGAACTAAATTAAGAATGTGAGTTCATGGAGAAAAGGTGAGGTAACATGGTTCATATGTCTTCTTCTGCTTCCAAAGTAGCACCCTCAATGGACTGATTTTGCCATAAAACTTTGACCAAGGAAACTTCTTTGTTCCTTAGTCTACAGATCTGATGATGAAGAATCTCTACTGGAACTTCTTCGTACAGAAGGCTATTCTGAATATCTGTATTCTTTAGAGAGACAAAAATGGTTGAATCATCCATATACTTCTTCAATAAGGACACATGGAACACTGGATAAACTAATGACAACTCTGTGGGTAGCTCAAGCTCATACACTAACCACACAAATCAAAAACCTATAAGGACCCACATATCGGTGACTAAGCTTTCCCTTTTGGCCAAACCTCTTCAACCCCTTCATGGGTGAAACTTTCAAATACACAAGATCATATACTTCAAACTCAAGATCTCTCCTTCTAACGTCTGCGTAACATTTCGAACGACTTTGAGCTACCTTCAATCTCTCTAGAATCAACTGAACTTTTTCCATGGCCTCAAATACCAGATCTGGCCTAATCATAATGGCCTTACCTACTTCGAACCAACCTACTAGTGATCTACATCTTCGCTCATAAAGAACTTCAAATGGGGCCATTCGAATACTATAATGGTAACTGTTATTGTTGGCAAACTCTATCAATGGTAAGTGGCCATACCAACTTCCTTTAAAATAAAAAACACATGCCCTCAACATATCCTCTAGAGTCTGAATGGTCCTCTCTGCCTAACCAACTGTCTGGGAATAAAAACCTTAATTGAGATGAACTTGGGTACCAAGACCCTTCTAAAAGGCTTTCCAAAATAATGAGGTAAACTAAGTACTCCTATCTGAAATGAAGGAGAAGGAAACTCCATGCAATCTAACCAACTCTCTGATATACAACTTTGCAAAATCTTCATTTGTGTAGGATGTGTGACCTGGCGAAAAATGGGCTGATTTTGTTAGTCTCTCTATAATAATCCAAATCGAATTATGCTAACAAAGCGAATAGGGTAATCCAGTCATAAACTCTATATTCTCGTTTTCCCACTTCCAAATAGGAATTCCGAACACCTGCAAAGTTCAACTAAGTCTTTGGTACTCTAACTTAACCTGTTTCAAGTCGCACATTTTGCTACAAAATGTGCGATATCTTTCTTTATACCACTCAACCAATAGACCTCTCACAAATTGGTGTACATCTTGGTAGCTCCTAGATAAATGGAATAACGCGCACTATGTGCTTCTGCCATAATCCGTTGCCTCAAATTGTCAACACATGGCACATACAATCCACTCTAGTACCTCAACACACCATCTCCTCCTTAAGAGAAGACCTCTACCTTTTGGTTTTTTACTGACCCCTTCAATTTCACCAAAGTAGCATCCTTATCCTGCTTCTCTTTCAGTTCAGAAACTATTGAAGATTCTGAACTACTATGAACTCAAATACTCCTTTCAGCTGAGTCAACAAACCTCACACCCAATCTCTCTAACCGGTGAACTTCTCAAAATAACTCTCTCTTATTATTCTCCACATAAGCAACATTACACATGGACAATCTACTAAAGGCGTCTACCACTACATTGGCCTTGCTTGGAGGATACACCATACTCATATCATAATCCTTTAATAATTCTAACCACCTTCTCGGATGAAGATTTAACTCTCTATGAGTAAACACATATTGTAAGCTTTTGTGATTCGTAAAAACATCAATATGCACCCAATAAAGATAGTACCTCTAGATTTTCAAAACAAAAATAATAGCAGCTACCTCAAGATCATGGGTAGGGTAGTTCTTTTTTGTGAGGCTTAAGCTTTCTAGAAGCATAGGCTGTAACTTTGCTTCTACGCATCAAAACACATCCCATGATGATTATACAGGCATCAAAAAGGACAATGAATCCATCAGTACCATTAGGTAGCACTAAAACTAGGGATGAAGTGAACTGAGTCTTTAACTCCTGAAAACTCTTGTCATAGAAATTTGACCACTGAAACTTAACTGTCTTCTTATAATATAGACATGACAAATGTAATAGAAGAAAAACCCTCAACAAAGCATCTATAATAGCTAGCTAAACGTAAAATCTCTAGATTTCTGATAGAGAGATAAATGTAGGCTAGTTTCTTACTGCTTTAGTCTTTTGGCGAACAACTCTAATGTCCCCACTGGAAATAATATGACCGAGGATAGTTACTAATCTTAGCCAAAATTTGCATTTTCTAAATTTTTCGAACAATTGGTGATCTCTAAGAGTTTGAAACACAATTCTAAGGTGGTCTGCATGATCATCCTTACTACGAGAATAGACAAGAATATTATTGATAAAGACTATGACAAATATGTCCAGATACTGTTTGAACACTCTGTTCATCAAGTCCATGAAGGTTGCTGGGGTATTTGTTAGCTCGAAGGACATGACTAGAAACTCAAAATGACCATAATGGGTTCTGAAAGATGTCTTTGGGATATCATATTCCCTCACTCTAAGCTTATGATGGCCGGATCTAAGGTCTATCTTTGAGAAATAACTTGCACCTTGGAGTTGGTCAAATAAGTCATCAATCCTAGGAAGAGGATATTTCTTTTTGATTGTGACTTTATTCAGCTAATGATAGTCAATGCACGTTCACAAAGAACCATCTTTCTATCACACGAATAGGACGGGAGAGCCCCATAGAGAGACACTGGGCCATATGAAACCTTTATCTAAGAGGTCTTTAAGATGCTCTTTTAACTCATTAAGCTCGAACGGAGCCATACAATATAGAGGAATAGAAATAGGTTGAGTATCTTTAAAAAGGTCAATACTGAATTCTCTTTCCCTATCGAGAGGTTCAACATGAAAATCTTTGGGAAAACATCAGGAAAAGTATTTTCTACGCAAACTGACTGAACTGTTGGAGTCTTAGACTTAGTGTCTTTGAATAGAACTAGATGATAGATACACCCTTTCGATATTAACTTTCTGGGTTTAAGATAGGATATGAAAGGACCATTGGGAAACACTGAATTACATTTCGACTCAAAGGTGGGCTCATATGAAAACTGAAACTTTACAATGTGGTGCGACAATCTATCGATGCATAATAGGAATTAAGCGAATCCATACAAAGAATAAGGTCAAATTCAACCATATCTAACTCTATTAAATGTGCTAATATGATTTTTATAAAGGACAGTGATAGGACACTTCCTATAGATCTATTTTGCCACAACTGACTCACATACTAGGGTAGAAACAAAGAAGGGCTTAATGAACTTTTCAGGACCTATTTCAAAATTTACTGCAACTAATGGGGTCACATATGAGGAATTCAACCCAGGGTCTAACAATACATAAACATCAAGATGAAGAACACGAAGCATACCAGTAACAACATCTGGTGAAATCTCTTGCTCCTGATGTGATGGTAAAGCATAAAATGATTCTATCATTGACCACTACCGGTACTTGATGTCTTACCCTGGGGAGGGGCTAGGTAACTTATAAGAGTTGGTGCGCTAGTAGCCTGAGACTGGAGACGAATATCCCTGTTTCCCTACGTAGCATGAGGACACTCTTTGATTCTATGTCCCAACTTACCACAACCATAACAACATTTCTGTCCCAACAAGTACTCACCAAGATGATTCTTACCATAGTTAACAAATGGAGGATAACTGCACTTCCCATTCACACTATTCTGAGATCTGAACATAGAAGTCTTACCCCACTGCTATTGTCTAGCTTTGGGGGTGTGACAAAAAGATGAAGATGGCATTGGCATAGATGAATGATTCTAAAATTCCAAACAATTTCCCCCTCAAAACTTTGTCTAGCCAAACTCAAACTGCCTAGTTCTAGCCTTCTTATTTCCCCTCTATCTTCTCTTTATCTTTTCTACATCAATTTGTTGAGCATGAATCATCAATCTATCAAGATCCATATTCCCAATAAGTATAGTATTCCTATACTCTATGACTACCAAACCAGATACTACAGTAACAAAATTACTCATACTTGCCCTACGATCAGCCATTATATCAGGGGCATACATAGACAACTGATTAAACTTAAGGAGGTACTGCTTCACTGTCATAGAACCCTGCCTCAGGTTCACAAACTTCTCTACCTTAGCTTGTGTTATCTTAAGCGGAAAGAACCTGTATAGAAATTCATCCTGAAATACCTTCAAACTCATAGGAGCTGTATTCTTAGCTTTACCACTCTTCTACATAACCACTGAATCATACGCTATATCCTTCAACCAATAGAATACCAACTCTACACTCTCATCTAGAAAATATGCATAATATAGGTGATCTTTTTTACCTCATCTAAGTAAAGTTGTAGATCCTCACCTGCTTTTGACCCAAAGAACTCAGGAAGATACATTGTCATGAAGTCTCAAATTTTAACTGTTGCTAAATCCATATTCAACTGACGTGGGACAACCACCTGATGGTTTCTCCAAACATTAGCAGTTGCAGCTCTGGTAAATGCTTGAAAGGAAACCCTAATTAAGCATTGGATACATTCTAATTTAGAGAGTCAGCAGGGGTGGCTAGTTATCATTTTTGCAGGCATTAGCTCGATAAGGAGGCCTGTTCAACTATCACCTAAGAGCATGAGTTAAAAGTAGATATAGATATTTTAAGCATGATAGTTCATTAAAGTAAGAGATGATTTCCTAAAAACATCCCATCGCCTCTTGCTCATAAATGTAGTGTGCTTTACATCCTAACGTAGATTATGTAACTCCCTAGGACTCTTATAACTTTATTCTCTGATACCAAGTTTGTAATGCCACAAAAATAGGTCCCGATATGTCCACGGTTCTAAAGACTACGAGTATCCTCAAGCTAACCCTGAATTCTACTAAATCTAGATACTCCTAACTAGATAAATAAGAACTTAATATGAATGAAGAAGTCTATTTTATCTAAGTTGAAATTAACTGAACATAATATCTGAAAATATTAGACTCAAGTTTTGGTAAAGAAATACTGAAAATCTAAACTTCGTCTAGCAGTCTGATAAGCCTCTAGTACTAATAACTATAGAGACACTGGGACAACCACCAGCTGACTCAAACTATTTGAAAATGATGAATCATCTATACTAATAAGCTGAAAAACTGAATAACTAGGTTCCCAAACTTTGAGGACTTACCAACTTTCAGGAAGCATATAGAGATGCTTGAAATCACTCACGCTGCTAAAACTGAGCACTTGAACCTACATTATGAGACAATGTAGCATATAGATGTATATGTGGATCAGAACTTCTAGATTGTATAGAGTATATAGGTTTGAATTCATACGTAAACCAATATCTCAATGTTATTATAAATTTGTAAAAGAATGTATGCTAAATGTAGATTACTCACATAAGCTGGCATATTTGAAAACTAAAAATTATAATCATGAATATCAAAACATATTGCATAAATCTAGTGAGTCATAATATTTAGTTTCTAAAAGATATACTGGTATTATGTCTTTAAATCATGTTGTCTAAGTGTAGAAGGACTCACTTTTATATCTGTAAACTAAAATCTAAAATCTCATAGCTAATGTCATATGTAAAGCAATATCTGAATAAAACTGTGAGACTTTACACTTAGTTTCTAAAGCTATTCTATAAGTCTTTGCTATTAGGATGTAGGGAAATACTTTTAAAAACTATTCTGAAAGTCTTTACTATTAGGGTAGTTCTTCTAACCGATATGCCCTATGAGAATTGTCATAGTATCCAACGTATTGTTTCCTTATGGGAAAACCTCGCGTTGGGAAGAGGTGTAATACTTTTGCCAGGGAGTACAACCTAATCTATTTGATCATATCTACATTTTTCATCCATATAGAAATGTGAATAATATGATAATCCTAACTGTGTTGGCTCATAGTTTTGGGGAATGAGAAAATACACAAATCGATGCTAAATACTACTCCCTATAATCTGTATGTTCATTCTATTGGAATTCAACTTTAAAACTAGTATAATGGTTTATAATGAATACGAGATGTATATCTATAAATTTGAACTATAATAGAAACTATAAAGTGGATTCCATGTCTAAGCTGAGATCAAAAGATCAAATCTTTATTAAAAATCTAAAAGTAACTAGTCATGGGATGCATAAGGCGTAGTAATTCCTAAAATATCAACATACGAACTAGGTCTTAAAGACCCATGCATCAAATTCTTGTCAATTCTAAATCTGGAAATTTGTATCATATGCATGAAAATACAAAAGTAAACAGGCAATTCAAAATCTAAATCTCTTGTAATATTTTAAACTTGCAAATAGCAATATTAGGTATGATACCAAATTCTAATCTCATGTAACTTCATATATATATTAAATTCAAAGCTCATTTTAGGCACAAGGATGATAGGATTATCATTGTTGAAAAACCCCACATACCTTAATTAGTGAGTAGATAAAGAAACATGAGCTTGAATTCCTATTTATGCTCTTGAAGATTGATTCTTGAATATTCTTGAATCGAAAATCTTGAATTTTTGGTTATATTGGAAAAAGAATGGGGGAATTTGTATTTCTTGGAGATTAAGATTTGATGTTCAAGGGTTTCTTTGAGAGGAAGTTGATGAAAAGTGAGAATGTTATGCTTAGAATAGGATTAATTATCCGTTATTCATGATTGGGGATTGGGAAAATAACTAGGTTGTCCTTTTTAAAAATTACTCAGAACTAGAAAAATCATGATTTGACACACCACTGTAATGCGATGCTATCGCGGTGGTTCACTGGAAATCGGACAATTGCCATTTTGGGCTCTGGCACGACACAGGCTAATCGCGTTGCTTCACTGGAAAAGGACGAGTGCCATTTTGCACTCCACCGCAACATGGTGCCTCTCCAATTGGGAATTTTGAGGCGATACATGCAAATCATATTGAGCTATTGAAAAGGGGTTGTACGGGAATAAGAACTTCTCTGCGATGTGGACTAATTGCGATACTCAACTGGAAATCAGACAATTGAGAATATGTCCTTCATCGCGACGCGGTGCTTATCGTGATGCTGTACTACTTTCACTAAGATCATCATAACTTCGCAATCGAGTACCAAATTGAGGTAAAATTGGTATTATTGGAAAGCTGATTCAGTTATCTACCATTTGGAGGGGGTCTAGAACGGGAAAATTACAAATGTATCAAGGGTTATTCATTTTGAAAGTTGTCCCTTGACACATTAGGAGCTAACCCAAGCTAGTAAAAGTATGGAGTATTACACTAATCCTCGTTTAACTATTCATTTATCAACCTTTTAGCAACTGTTCATCTATACTACCAAGTCACCTCTTATTATCAATAATACTTATTATCTAGCCTCGTTAATACAAATCTCTTCATTTATCGACCACTTGACATCAGGAACATAGTATCCATCATAAACTAATCTTCACCTATATTAGACCCGACCTCACCATAAGCCACGTATCAACCATCGATAGGTACCATATTTTCTCAATAACTAATACATTTGATTCCTACCCACCAAGTGTTATAGTCACCTAATATATAAATAACTACCACATAGTGTAACCATTAATAAAGCAAAAAAATAACATCATATTTAATCTAGACTCAGATAAGTTTACAACACAATAATCATGAATACACAAAATCTATGCATGTCATCACCATTATCCAATTAATAAAGTTGTAAGAAATATACCACATCTTCCTCTGTCCCATACTAAAGAGGTGTATATAAAACATGTATATGAATCCATAAATTTAATTGTATCCTTTATAACAATAAACACTTCTTGGATATCCAATCATTATCATAACACGACCTTTGGCCCAATAATATATCTGAAGCTCTTATCACTAATCATATTTATAGGCCATAGCATATCTCTAGTCATCTCTTATATAAGAGGCATCTCATATATAGGAGGCATCTCACATCTAGGAGTCATAATATAATATAAGCATGTAATCATCTTTCATATAGGATACTTATATCAATACATCATATATCATGAAAATGAGAAATATCATCTCTCTAAGAAAATTGTCACATCTTAGAGAAATATCGTCTCTATAGATCAACAATCACAAACAAAAGAAGAAAGCATCTCTAAAGGCTTGACATCATATCTAAGAGAGAATGACATCTCTATAGGTCAAACATTAAGTCGATGAGGGAATAGCATCTCTAAAGGCAAGACATCAAGTCTAAGAGGAAATAGCATCACATCATAACCATGCTAGAACTAATCTAAAATAGGGAGGGAAGGTAATAAGGTTAAAAGGGGTATAAATATGCCATCTTACGGGTCTAAAACACTCATCTAATCTGCAAAAATCAAAATAATGGATAATTTATTCTACTCATAATCAAGCCTAACATATAATTCATATGTGATATATATATCAAATGTCATCTAGGTAGAAGAATAGACAAAAGCCTACCTCGAAGCCGAACTGTAAAACCTTATATCATTCACTATTTGCTCGTCTTCACTAAATAATCCCCAAAATTCTATCACACTAACAAAATCATGATCTACTCGTCAATACGAGATTAATGATACAAATAATGGACTATAGTGCTTCGGGTCCAAAAACAACACTAAAACCCCCAAGTAGGTCCCACATATGGAAAATATGTTTCTAAGACTGACCCACTCTTCAAATACAATTAGGGAGTTATATCCTTCAAAAAATGCTACAAATCACACATATTTGTGGTAAAAATCATTCCTCAAGTAATTGGGGATTTTGGTCCAAGAAATCAAGAATTCAACACTAAAATTAAAGGATTCATACCTAGGATTCGATGTTAATCCTGATTAGGGTTTTGGGACTCAAGACAATAGAGAAAATGGAAAATTTTTGGCCAAAATAGTTATTTAAAGGACCCTTCCTAGGCTCTGAGGAAGGTCGAATGTGGACCCTTGCATACCGCGATCACGGTCATCGTGATTGCTATGAAACCACCGTGATCACGGTACTCTTATGCAATAAAGAACAGTTGAAATTTGGAATTTGATTCCATGTTTTGGACAATTCCTCAAGATGCATCCGAAATCCAATTTTCATAAACAGAATATTAAACCATACTAAATTTGATATTTTAGATGAGCTGACGAATTTTGATTTTCAATCTGAGGTAGTTTTGACTAGATGTGGGTCCCATACCTAATCATTCAAATTTTCAATCTTTTGATCGACTGTTTAAAATAAGCTCGAGTGAATTAGGACCTAAACCAAAGATCTACCAACCCTAAAATCATTCTTCCAGACCTGTTGGCGCAGTTGGAATTTGCATTTGAGATAGTCTAACAAAATTTTTTGATCGGTGGCCATTTGGAAGCAGCGAAGACTTCTAAATAGGTACTTGGTTATAAGAACCTAACGAACTGCCTGGTGACCGAACTGTCGGTCCGAGCAAGTCATAAATGACTTGCGACAGCTATAGAGAAGGCAAAAGGAGAAGAAAATAATAAATATGGAAAATAACCTGAACGGTCATTAAAAATGAGACTTTATCCTAGTGCTACACCCCAAGGAAGACAAAATACCAATCCACTCAATTGACGACTAAAAGAAAATATCAACGGAGATGGTAATGTATGAATGAATATACACAAAGATATACATAAGTAATATCAACGCATGTAACCACAATGTGTATGACAACCCAAAAATAATTCAAATAAAAGAAAAATATGGATTTCAAATTACACCTATATGATTGAATTTGAAGCCATACCTCCTAACAAGCCCGAGGAAGTACAAATTTGAATTCATCTAAGCCCAAATTGAGCATTTGAAAGATGAACTAAACTACTAAGAGCATTATTACTGCCTGAAAGCACCATATCACTAGGAGACTGATCTAGCTGTGCTGACTGATCAATAGTCCCATATTATAGACACTGCCTAGATCAATGACCAGTCTCTCTAAATTTATAATAATCTCTTGAAGCTCTAGCCTAATATAAAACATGAGCTAACACCAACTAGCTAACCAACTAACACCTGGGGTACTCCCTAGACTAATGACCAATCTAACCACAGTTAAAATATGCCCCTAGGACTCTCTAATAAATTGTACCTAGTGATAAACATCAAACTCCATGACCTAAAGACCTAGATCAAACACCCTTCTAGGTCGGACTAGAACTCTGTCTACTATGACCACCACAACCTATCTAATAGTCATTAATAATTTAAGTTTCTACCTCTATCGACTTGATAGATTCTAATATATGCTGAACTTTTCTAGGAGGATTCCTACCTCCAAAAAAATACCACTAACATTGCATTGTAGATATAGCTTGTTACTTCCAACTTCATATGTCAAATTTTTTGATGCCAAAAAGGTGGTAAAGATAATACTATACAAAATCTTGGCACTATCTCACATTCGCCAGCATATAACATAAATATCATATACTTTAAAACTGATAAAGATCACTGTAAAATTCAAACAAACCCAAATCATGTATAAAGATTAATTGATGAACTGGCCACTACCACTTAATATGAATTTCCCATAAAAAGACTAAGGATCCCTTACATGGAATCCTAAAAAACTAAGATGGTCACAAACTTCATAGGGTCCATGGCTAGCAATAAACCTTTTGGATAATGTTGAAGAACTCCAATATTATTCTCTAACTCCCTAGTCCAATCCTTATCTTTAATAATGATAACAAACAAAAAAGTCCCAACCATAATTATCGATAATCTTATGCTATCCATTTGAGAATGAGTAGATTCAAATAAAGTACTAGAGGTTCATCAAAGTGAGAACACATGACAAGTAGACAAGAATTGTATTTCGTAATAATGCTTTGTAGCCTCTTAATGATAGGACACAGAAATCTCTGTACCGATTTACAATACTCTATTAGACACTTTGCTCTTGTACCAACAACATTGGTAAACCCGTGCTCTAGTACCAATTTGTCATGAAATAATTTCTAAGATCAAAGTGGCTCCTAATATAGCACACTAGTAGGTAAGATAACCCATAATCCGAAACTTCTAGCAATGGAGTATCAAGAGAAATAACAAAATAAAAAAAAGAATCTAATAAAGAGACTAATATATGGATAAAATCCCAAAACCTAATGAAGTTAATATGAGAGATTCTAATACAATTGAAGTACAAGTGAATTAAAATTAAATATATATACAATGATATCTCTAAATACCAAATAGATATTTGTCTCATAATAAGAGAGAGGGAGAGGGAGCAAAAATATGCCTAATGTCTGGAGCAAGCCCTAAATCTCCAATCTATGGCTACTTTTGATGATGAACACTTCAATAGCATGAACTCATACCATGATGTACAAGATATAGAATTGTAGCATGAGTAACAAACATGTGGTACACAGTAGGCATCGGCTAACTGAGCTCCAATGATTTTGTCAGCATAAAGAACATGTAAATCATTAATTTAAACTACTCAAAACTATCAAAGTAACTAAGAAGGATAATGCTAATAGACAATAAGGATAAACTATCCCATTCAAAAAGTATTTAGGAACTAAAGAATAATACATATATCACTAGCCAATGTGCAAATGAAGAGTGTAAGAAGTGTATATAGTAGAAATATATTGTCCAGGGATACAAAAAAAATATGAATAGATAAGAAAATAGAGGGACATACTGTAATACCATGTATATATATAGAACTAAAGTCAAAGGTAATACATGGGGAGGGAAACTTACCATCTTGAAGATTATAACCAAGTAAGAAGCGGTATAATCATAATCAAAGCTTCTAACCAAAGTGTGATTCATCATGAGGTAACTTAATGATAATATATCGCATCGTAATAGAAAAAGAAAGATTAGAAGTGTACTGAAAATCTCGGATACTACCCTATAATTATCAAACGTAGCCCAATAAAAAGTAACTGTCTAGTCTAGACAAATAATAACCTAACTAAGCCCCCAAAAGCCCAGAATATCTAAGCAAGAAAATAATAAATAATAAAAAAATGATACCTCTACAACCCCCATTAGACTGGTAGATATCAGTGCCAAACAATCTTTCTGGTTAACGGAAATACATAAGAATGAATGATTGCAATATAATTGGTAATACCATAACTAGTAAGTGGAAATTATATCAAGTTTATATACCCCTACTTCCCCCACCATCTCGCAAGGACGAACCTATGAATGTTATATCTTCCAAAACATTACTCATACAGAGGAACTCACAGGGCACTCGAGATATGCATATTTATATATATATATATATATACTACCTGGTCCCAAACCATGACATTTGATTGCCATTATAAATAATATACTCTATCCTATGCCAAAGAGATATATAAAATATAATAAATTGTTAGACTTGAATCGAGGATAAATAAGAATAACTATGAAAACATATTTCCTGACATTTAGTTCGGGACTAAATCAATATAACAATGAAGAAAAGTTTAGAATCTCCCTCAACCAAAGAAAATAGTAGTGGAAAAAGAGAATGGGTCAGTAATGGAACAAAATAAGCGCCGATCAAATTTCTAAAGTAATATGTTTAATTTAAGATGTCATAAATCAATTAGAAGGGAGGTACGATTTCCATTTTTAAAGAATAACTTTTAAAGATAAGAAAGATGATAATAAATACCTTATTAGAAATAGTAGTGAAATCCTAGATTTTAACTCAAATCATACCACCAAATAGCATAATTGCATCTAATTGTATACATGCCATCACAAGAATCCAAACAATTCAACCATAAAAAACCAAGTGCATATAAACTAGAATCACACCCTTTTAAAGATAAAAGACTAACCTAATATTATATTGGTGTCATAACGACTAATTCGGGCCCATCAATACATAATTGACATATTGATAGTAGCATAGTTTTAGGGACTATAATAATTAAGGGCATAAAGCTGCTAAATGGAACTAATGGGGCAAAGATGGTCTAATTCACTAGATAATACCATAGTCTAATACTAAGGGATCCTTAATATCAACTTAAGGTCAATCAAGCATATAGTCATGTGTAATAGGATTTGACAACCATACCAGGTACTTTAGGCTAAGATTCGTATCATATTTCTATACTGAATAAAATATATAGGTCAAGATATGATAATAATAGGTATAACCCATCCTACAATACCTACCTTTAATTCAATCTATATTATACACAACCTGATAGACAAAAGTATACCAAAGCTTACCTCATTGCCAAACCATAATTCTTGAATAGCCTATGAGTCGCTAATCTTTCTCCACAATCCTTAAATGATTCCACGCTATTAAATTAATAATATACATATTAATAGGGGAGAAATGACACCCATATTCAAATATAAATACTCGTGCTAAAATTTAAATTAGGAGCTAGCCTAAAGGGCCGACAAATGAAATCCAGAAATTTAGACCATTACGAGGTCCTTTGAAAGGCAAGTAATGTGTGCTCAAAATTTAATCATAAATCGAGGCTCAAATAACCCCTTAAAGATGATGAAACTAAGAGCATAAATAATAATTAAATGAAGAAATTAGATCAAGATCTTATAGGAAAATTAATGGGACATGGACAATTCTTCATCCCCTATATATCCTATAAGTTTCTGGAGTTCTTGGGAGCTTTGATGGTTGAAGCCCTAAGAATGGGATGATAATTGGGAAAGAGAGAAATATAAATGGATAGATAGGTGTCCTTTGCAATTGCGAGACCCACTATAAATGCGAGACTGTAGCAAAAAGACCTTTTGAAAATATAGCTAGTCAACAAAAATTACAGAGACTAAAGCTAATCATGCCGAGTAGACTTACCCTTTGCGAATGTGGCAGCTGGCTCGCGAATGGGCAGGCAAAATTCTTGACCTCTATAATTCTAACTTCCTAATTTCATCCATAGCCTCATGAAACTGAAGTCCAAATCTTACCTTCTCCAAATCTTGCATATCAACAAAAGCTTAAGTCTTATTAAACGTTGACCAGGTGAATAATTTATTTAGAATCCTATTCGTTCAAATCAACTATGCTACCATACAAAACATAACATTCTGTACTAAATGGAACTATCAAACATTTTCATTCGAGGATTTTTTGACAAGATGTGGGCTCTACACTTATAGTTTTATTTTTTATTAAATACACCTAATAGCCCAAAATAAGTTAAAAAGCCTCCAGCCCAAAACAAGGGTCCTGCTATCCTAAAATCAACATTTTAAAGCTGATATCATGTTAGAATTCGCAACCAAGGATATTTATTAGGAGTTTTAATCTGACAGCCGGACCACGGGTCCCCCTATACTAAAATAAATATTTTAAAGCTAACATCGTTGTTGGAATTCTCATCTGAGTTTGTTTACTAGGAATTGTAATCTGATACCAAATCTTTAATTGCAAAAGCTCAAAATTAGGGAAATGAAAATAAAATCCAAATAAAATGTACGAAAATAAAACCAACAATTTCAAAAAGTCATAAATGACTAGTAGCTCTTATAGGATGGCTTGGAATATGGAAAATTCTAAGATCGATGTTGTTAGTGCAAGACCAAGTGCCTAGTAGAGTCACATAGATTTTTACAATGAAATATTTTTACTATTTTTTGGAGGCTACATGATATTCTTAGGAAAATAGCACCCTTTTGATTCATTTATTGCGTTGCATATTTATTGGTTTGAAGGTTATTGTTTTTTTCACTCTTTTATGGATGGATAGGATGTGGGCCATAACAGTCAATGATCGAGACACATGTCCTATAAAAAAGGCACTAGTTACAGTTCGAGATCAATCCAAAGGTCTAGGTGATACTAGATTGTAGTCCCATTTCAAGGATAGATAAGGGAGCCTTCACAAATCTTATTATTGATCTTGAGCTAGAGGTACCACTTGATATTCAGTAACACAACCTGAACTATGACCTAGTTATGTTGTGTATCTCAAGTCCAACCTGGATCAGAGACCCACCCCAATACGCAAAATGTTAACAGCCCTACACCCCTTGTTAGATGAATCCCAAAAAATAACAAGATAAGATAACATTATTTTAAAGACATGACAATAATTCTAAAATCAAAACTGAAAGCCACAACCAATTAACCATCCGTTACCAATCCAATACCAAAACCAATACCAATATTAACAATAATAATCACACTGCCCATGCCCATAGTTGTTTGATAAAGACTTTAACCAGAATAAAAGGATATCAAGTTGGGACATGTCCCAAACCATAGTCAAATACCAAAACTAAAGAAATAAAAATGATATAAAGAAGTCCATAGCATAAAATGGGGTCTTTCAAAGTATGGAAGCTCCCTAATTCAGTCAGATTGAAAAGTTGTCCCCGAATCACCAAGTCATTAAGTAGGAGGAGAGAATGTATGGGTGATTCATTCATAGTAGGGATACAACACCTGAAGATGTTTAGGAGGGTGAACTCTGGTATATAGCTCTGGGATTAAAGATAAGGTAATGCCATTAATCCAAACCAAGTCAAACCAATGCATGTAAACCATATGCAAATTCATATATACGTATATACCATGCAATTATAGGAAATAAGGTTTAGCATGTATTTTAAATCCATAACCTGTATTATTTAGATTTACCATCATAAATCCACCAACGGGATATATGGGTCTAAAGTTACCCCTAAATAGGCCCCAATGCATGTTGCCGCATGAACTGGAGATATCATAGATGGATAGGAATTCCTATATACCCTTCTCCCTCCATGATACATATATACAAGTATAGACATGGGGAATTAATGAGTGGTGAATTTAACACTCATCATTCATGCAGATTACCATGTTTTGAATAAATAATTGAGACAATATTTGTGATTAAATGCACTAATACTCACATTTTCTAGACACACAGGTAATGAGGTAAAACATATGGATGTGAGCTGAAAAAGACCAGAAGAAGGAAAAAAGTGAAATTTAAAGACCTCAAGCAGAACATATCCTTAGTTACCGTAATCGTGGTCTGAGGGCTATGATTGTGGCATGTAAAGAGGGTCAACATACCGTGATTGTGTGACTCTGCTTGTGGTCGTGAAAGCTGTGAATGCGGACAAGCTCCCGTGATCGTGGCCTCGCAGAAATTACAAGAACATAAATGCATACAACTGATCCCATATGTCTTCATATATACTCAAACCCTATCGATTTGGACATCATCTTTCAATTCCCAATTATTTAACTTTGTTCTAGTTCTTAGCCTTTATATTTGGAGAATAAAATATTGTATTAATTTTGGGTAAAGAATACATTAGAGTAGCTTCTTAATCGAAAATTAGCAAACTCCCATTGAAGATTTATTTATTGTAGTAACAGTAAATTAGTCTCCTACAAAATCAATGGAGATTTTGGGTAGATCAATACTTATTTATATTATGAGTAGCTAGGTTTTCCTCTTGGGGTAATGTATGAAGGGGGTCAAAGTGTGGGTGGGTTGTTATTGTTATCTTCAATTAGTAGTTCATGTTGATGGGTTTTGTAAATGCTCTATGATAACATAGAATTTGTTCGTGAAAGCAGTATTTCCTAATCCTTACATCATCCTTGACAAAGGGATGTGGGTAACCTAGATCCTTCAACCATTCTTGAAAGAGGGATTGAAGGTGACATGAGCATATGTGAACAATTACTTAGATTGTAGTCGTTCCCTTTTATTATCTTAGAAATAAGGATGAATTTTGGAATGGCTATGACTTAGGCATCATCCTAGAAATAGGGATGCCCAAATTGAGGTTATGTTATAAACTTTTGAACACACCCATTTGGTATTCGAAAGAATAAATGGGTGATAGTTTGGTGCTTTGTTGAAAGGCTAGCACCAAAACCCCCAGCCAAACCTACCCACGTTTAATCTACTAAAAGTGAAGTTGATTGATAACTCCATCATGTTAGCTTCCCTCAGTAAGACATAACCCCAATCCTTGCCTTATTGTTTAGACTCTAATTATTTATAACCCCTAATCAATACTAGAAAATCCCAAAAAGAAATATTAGTTGTGACACCTTCAACCCCCCCCCCAAACATTTTTACACTCTTGTACTCTTGGTTTGAATTTTAGCGAGTATTCATTATTTCAATCCAATTTGGACGTGACTCACATTGTTCCTTGTGGATTTTACCCTGACCCTTGTTGGGTTATTATATTGACCACAACCACCTTGAACTTACATTGACCTGTAAATTGAGCATTATCTAGTATTCCCGTACCCCACAACTATATGGTCACCGAGACCAACCCTCATGTCGACAAACATAAGTTTCTAGTGGTTGCCCTTCAGACTCACACCTTCATGGATAGATGTCACAACCTCTATTATCGCCCAACAAAAAAATTTAGCACATAACGAAACCACCAATTACAGGAGTCAATTATTAAGGCATTATTAGTGGTATCATCATGCCGACTATAGTTTGCAAGCAATGTAATTAGCCAACACTTGGGGGATTCCTAGGTACCCGGCAGACTCCTTTATAAAAATCATGTGGAGGATTCCCATGTATCCCATAAGGTTTCTTGAGTCATCCATAACCGTTTAACCATTTATTAAATGTATTAGTTACAGGAAATAAGTCAAACCAAAAACATTGGGGATTCCATTGTACCTCTAATTCAAATTCCCAACTTTCTCATAACTACTAACAAATTTTACAATATAGGGTTAGGGTCATAACCACTTCATAGGTCACAAGTTTAGAGAAAGTTACCATTATCAAATTCCCCCAGCATACCTATTTACCCAGTTGTTCAAAACCATATTTAAAATATAGAAAACCATAATTAAACTATGGCAAAACATTATTCGATCATAAGCTTTCAAACCCCCTAACCTTTATTCTAAAGCCATAACAATACCATGATATCCATATATTGAAATATGTGGTTTAAGTAAGATAGCAATGAGGGAGGAGTGACATCCCTGAAATACAAAGAAATTTGGAAGAGATTGCACCCTTACAACCCTAGATAATCACTTTCTCTGAAACCCTAGCCATAGCTTGAACGGAGAGTTTGAGAGAGAATTTAAGAGGTTTTATATCAGAGTGATACGTTAATGAAGTCTCAAAAGATGTTTTAGGTTGTGGTATCAAAGAGAGTTAAAGTAGGAAATGGCCAAAATTCCCCCAACTTAAACCTATAAAAAGCCGTCCTTGGTTACGAGTCAACCCATTGACTCATCTCTACATCATATGACTCATAGCCTTGAGCTGTATCCTAGGAAATGAGTTGGACACCCATAAAATATCAACGTTCTGACTCTATGATCCCATTCATAACCTGAACCAACGACCCATATAGTCTAGTCGTGACAAACATAGTACAAAAATAGATTAGAAACTGGACAACCTATGACTTCACCTTAGAACTCGTAACCAATCCTTACTGCTCCTAGAGATACACATGTACTCATAGACAAGTCAAGTCACTAAGTTAATAATTCGGTTAAGTTCTGTCCTAATGACTCATCACTACCCTTAACGACTTGTTACAAGTAAGTTTTAACTAAGATAGAAAACCCAACCATCATCCACTGGACAACTTACGACTAGGGTAACCTGACTCGTCAAGACACCATACAACTCATCTGGTCAAGTTGTAATCAAGGCAATGAGCACAAAGCTTAAAAAATTTCCAAGGGATGAAAATTTAGGGTGCTTCAATTCATCCCACCTTGGATCATTAATACTCTAATAATTGGACAAGGTAGTGACTAGATCGATTGAAGCCCAAGCATCTTTACTATTACCTTTAAGAAAGAAAACTAAATACTAAAAAATTCATAGTTTTTCTTTGACAAAGAAAGAAAACAAAGATGTTAAGAACAATACATACCTTGGGCATAATTTTCCGTAACAGGGAACAAAAATGGATTCTTTGACTTCATGTACTTGAAATGACCCAACTCGAGGCATTGTCAAACTGACCATCCCAAGTTCGACCAGGACCAGAGACCACCGTCATTACCAAACCCAACCTCTAGCTGGCTACCCTATGTTTTCTAAACTTCAATCATATTACAAGATAACGTAACTGGACAAGGACTAACTTAGGGATATGTCTATTCCAAAACAATCCATAACAAGTCATCCCATCCACCAAACCATGCCAACCAAACCACCAAGCCAATCCAATACTAAACCAAGGGACTTAAACCAGGCCATAACCAAATGATTTACAAAACATAATATGATTAATCCAAAAATGAAATAAGATGGAATAACTAACAATATCATCAACCGGTATTAGCCCCAATATCAATACCCATGCTAAGGCCGACATCAATACAAACCCAGTCCATTGTAACCTATAGAAGTACCATAAACCTCTAACCAAAAGAGTAAGAATATCAAGTTGGGATATGCCCCCAACCCTAGAAAAATCCAATATCCAAAAATAAATCAAAATATCTAAAAATATCCATAAAATAAAATGGATTCTTCCAGAAAGATGGAAGCTCACCAATTTAATCTAACAGCTATACCCGATGCAATCACTATGTAGGAGGACTAGAATGGTCGACTCATGCATAGCGTGGGTATACAGCTGTCCAAAGACGGGTTAGCAGGTGAACTATTCCATGAACTTAGGATAAGGATAAAATAATGCTATTTTTAAATACAAGTAAAAACCATTCGTATGTACATATCATACATATATATAAACATACTGGGGAAGGGAACCAAGTTTAGCATGCCATTAAAAGCGTTACTTGGGCTGTGTAGCTTTGTCGTCCTAAACCACCCACAGGCTATGTGGGTTTAGCTACCCCAGCTGAAAGTGCCCCAGTACGTAAAGCCGCAAGACTAGCAAAACCTGTGATGACTAGTATATCTTCTCAATATAAAGTATGGCATCATGCACCCGGTCACTTGGACCAAATTTCACATCGACAAATATGAGGTTTTGGTTTTTGTCCCCACCCCTCGGGACCTTCACCTTCTACAGCTTTGCTACACACCCTGCCATTACTGCCCAATTAAAACCTTTACCAAGCAACCAACCAATCCATTAACCATTTATTAACCAATTCCATTGGTAGTGGTATTATCATATTGACTATACTTGCAAGTTTTGTCCATAGCAAACTTTATATAGGTTTAAGGGATTCCATGTAGCCTTCCATTAACCATATTAAACCACTTGGGGGATTCCCATGCATCCAACACGCATAAACATTTAGCCTTTTTATCTTTCCAAACCATTTAAACCATGCATAATTCCTTAACCAAGTTTAAGACTAGCAAGAGTTCCCTTAAAAATAGTAAATGAAATGAAAACATCTTATAGGCATTTTGTCAAACACATTAGGGGCATAATATAACTGAAACAATTACCAATTACCATTTAACCATTCCCCTATAGTCAAATTATCCAAAATCACCAATTAAGCATGTAAATACATAATTAAAACCATGGGAAAGCATAATCAATCATTCATAACCATAACCCCCAAATCATAGTTGATAACCGAAAATCATACAACAATGAAATAAATAAAACCAATCATAGAACCATACCAATAGTTGAAACTAACTATAAGGGAAGACAACTTGCCTAAATTGAATAAGTAGACGGAGAGAAACCACAACCAAGATCCCTAAATTAGTCCTCGAGTTGAAACCCAAACTTACTTGCCTAAAAGCTCTCAAGACAATTATAGAGTGTTTAGGAAGAGTTTCTAAATATTAATGGATAGAACAATAGCGTAAACAACCTTTCAAGTGAGTTATAAGTATTGGGACCTTATTAGGGTAAGTGGAGAAATGTCCAGATTACCCCCATTTAAGTTGGACAAAAATCCCATCATAGAGTTATGACTGACCCTCATGAGTAGTACCCTTCGATACGAGTGGTACCCATCACTCGTATCCAAAGCCTCAACCCTTATACCCTACACTGTCCCGTGTATGACTCATCCTACCAAAGTCGTATTGAAAACGTATGATCAACACCATTCACCTGCATCCCTGAAAGAATAGAATCCACTGAAGGTTTAAACACGGACCACCATACGAGTCTTTGGCACAAATCTTACCCTGGCTTACGGCTCCTGGTGAGCCACTCATACGTAAATCTATCCCACTAACAAGCACTGCTCAGCATACGACTGAACGATCTCATTTGTACGCTAACTTATGGTACCTATGAGTAGAGTTAGGTCCAAAAATCAGAATCCAAGAAATTTTCTATGGTTCAGACACCAGGGTATTTTACTCTCCCTACTAGGAACATTTTTCCCCGAATGACAGTCAAGGTCGGGGTAACCACACGGAGGAGTCATTTGCATTGTAAAATATATTTCCAACCTTCAACAATGTTTGAAAACAAAGAGGCAAAGATTTAATCTTTCCATTGACAATCTCAAAAAATAAAGATGTATTGAAGACACATACCTTCCACATAAATCCCAACAGCAGAAAATGGATGGGGATACATGGACTTTATGTCTCTCTCCGCATGGCATGTAGCTTCTTCCACCTTATGGATCCGTCATAGAACCTTAACCGAATCCACATCCTTGGTTCATAACCGACAAACCTGCCTATCCAAGATCTCAATTGGGCCTCTTCATAAGACAAAGAGTCTGAGATACCCAACCCCTACAAAGGAACAACAGATGAAGGATCACCAAGACACTTCCTCAACATGGATACATTAAATATCGGATGAATCAAGCTCAAGCTAGAAGACAACTCCAATTTGTAAGAAATATTACCAACCCTCTAAGAAATCTCATAAGGATCAACACACCAGGGACTAAGCTTCCCCTTCTTACCAAACTGCACTAATCTTTTTATAGGAGATACATTAAGGAACACCTTATCCCCAACCTCCCACTCCATGTCTCTACACCTAACATCCATATAGTACTTTTGGAAACTTTGGGTAGCCTTAAGCCTATTCGGTATCACTTTCACCTTTTCCATAGCCTAAAAAACCAAGTCAAAACCAAACATATCTGCCTCTCTAAGCTCAAACTAACCAATAAGAGATCTATATCTCCTACCATACAATGCCTAAAAAAGGGCCATACAAACACTAGAATGACAACTATTATTGTAAGCTAACTTTACCAAAGGTAGTTGCTCAACGCAGCTGCCACCATAATCAACCACACATGCCCGAAGCATATCCTCTAATGTCAGAATAGTTCATTTTCCTTGCCCATCTATCTGTGGATGAAAATTAGTACTCAGACTAACTTTAGTACCCAATTCCTTCTAAAAAGACCGCAAGAAATATGATGAAAATTGCATACCATGATAAGAGATAATCAAAAAGGTACCCCATACAACTTCACAGTCTCTTAAAGATTTAATTTTGCTTAATCCTCCACCGAAAGAGTAGTTCACTAGCAAGAAACGAGTAGACTTTATCATCCTATCTACAATGATCCAAAATGAATTAGATTGATTTCAAGGTCAAGGAAAACCAGTAATAAAATCCATATTGATTACCTCTCAATTCCATTTGGGAAAATAATCTCTTGATACAACCCCCCAGGCCTCGTGTGTTCAACTTTAACTTTTTCACATACCAAGCACTTGGCCGCATAATCAGCCATATCCCTTTTCATACCATTCCACTAATACATCTATTTGAGATCATGATACATATTTGTCAAGGTGGCATGTACAACATAGCATAATTCATGTTCCTCAGCAGAGATCCATTACAGCAAATCGTCGATGTCAGGAATGCACAACCTTACTTGTTTCGTAAAGTACCATCCCTACTTATCTCAACCACCATTACCTTCTCCATACCCATATTACTCTTAATTTTCATTAAGAGAGGATCTAGCACTTTCTTCTCTTTAACCTCTACACCAAGAGATGATCGAACCACTTCCTGTACCATTACCCCACCATCCTCGAAGTGTAAAAGACAAACTCTAAGATTAGCCAAATGGTGAATATCCTTCAGTAATTCCAATTTTCTTCTTCCGCATAAGCAAACCTCCGCAAAGATAACCTACTAAGAGAATCAACAACCACGTTACCCTTACCTTGGTGATAGTGAAGTCTTATGTCATAGTCTTTAAGAAGCTCCAGCCATCTCCTTTGCCTGAAATTTAGCTTTTTCTAAGTGAACACATATTATAGACTCTTATGATTAGAAAAAAAGTCTATGCGCACAATATACAAATAATGCCGTAAGATTTTCAAATCAAAACCACCACCACCAACTCCAAATAATGACTACGGTAATTCCTCTCATGTACCTTTAACTGCCTGGAAGCATAGGCAATCACTTTCCCATGCTGCATCAAGACATAACAAAGTCCCACCCTAGATGCATCAAAATAAACCATAAACCACTCACTGTCCTCAGGAAATGTCAAAACTGGATCTGAAGTTAGACTATCTTTAAAATTCGTGAAACTCCCCTCACTAGAATTCGACTAAGAAAACATTACCTTTTTTGAGTCAACTTAGTTAAAGGAGTAGCTATCATAAAAAAGCTCTCCACAAACGGCTGATAATACCCTGCTAAATATGAGAAGCTCCAAATATTAGTTGGAGTTTTGGTTCTAGGCAACCTTTTAACTATAACCACCTTTTCCAGATCAACCACGATCCCATCGCTTAAAATAATATGAACAAGAAAAGTCACAACATTCAACCAAAACTCACACTTGGAGGACTTGGCGTACAATTGTTATTCCTTCAAGGTTTGACATATAATACGAAGGTGATTAGCATGATCAACCTCACTTTTGGAATAAACCACAATGTCATTAATAAAAACAATGGAAAGAAAATCCAAGAACTATCTAAAAACGTTGGTCATCATATCCATAAATACCAAAAGGATATAAGACAAACCAAATGACATAACCAAGAACTCAAAGCGCCCATACCGAGTATGAAAAGTTTTCTTAGAGATGTCCTCTTCCCTAATCTTAAGATGATGTTACTCGGACCAAAGATCTATCTTAGAAAATAACTTGGCACCTTGCAACTGATCAAACAAGTCATTTATCCTTAGAAGAGGATACTTGTTCTTAACCATTACTTTATTCAACTATCGATAGTCAATGCACCTCCAAAGGGAACCATCCCTTTTGCGTATGAACAACACCGGTATGCCCCACAAAGATACACTAAGATGAATAAACCCCTTATCTAGAAGATTCGTAAGATGCTTCATAAGTGCCCTCAACTCAGTTGGAGCCATTCTATAAGTAGAAATAGATATTGGACTAGTGTCCAAAAATAAATCAATACCAAACTTTATTTTCCTATCCGGAGGAACATCAGGAAGATCATCCAGAAGGACCTTAAGAAACTCATTTACCACTAGAACTGACTTTAAAGAAGGACCTTTCAAATTAGAATCCTTAACCTAGACCAAGTGATAAAGACAACTATTAGAGATTAACCTTCGATCTCTATAATAGGAACCTTCTATCTCTATAATAAGAAATAAACCTATTAATAGGAGTTAGGGAACCACCCTCCCACTCTATAATAGGTTCACCAGGGAAACTAAAGACAACCTTACTATCTCCACAATCCAAGAAAGCGAAATAAGATAGTAACTAATCCATCATAAGAATAACCTCAAAATCCTTCTTATCAAGTTTAAGCAAATCCTCCAAGATCTGCCTACCACCAAAAAATACCACAGACCCCATATAGACTTTCTTAGCAATAATTGAGTCACCTATCAAGGTAGTAATAGAAAAAGGATCCAAAACAACCTCAGGGTTTCTAATCCCTATGGCTCGACATGAAATGAGAATGCATAATAGTGCAATCATAAGATTAAAAAAGAGCTAGAAAACATACCTCAAATCTCGCTACTAAACCAACAAGCAATCTTTCTTAAGCTAGCTATGATAATGACCATAAAAATGATAATAACAATATCAATAACAACATGAATATCTTAATACTCCAAACAATCATATACCTAATCCAGCCTATGCGTACCCTTACCACCCCAGACTCTAAAGGTACAATCAACATACAAAAAAAGAATGCATACTCTTAACCCATATCAATGGAACTATCCAATACAATGTTATAGACATAGGTGCATAGTGATGATAGGCGATGCACATGCATGAATGAATGCCAGGTAAATGATAAATAACATAACTTATCTTAAATTTTATCATCATGAACATCATCATCTTAATCAACCTCCGACCTTGGCGGGTATCAACGTATCAACATAATATCCTGCGGCACTGCTAGGTATCAATATCCTTTTAATATTATCAAGTGGCCTTGTTGGGAATCAATGTCATCACAATAGTATCCTTCAGCCTTACCAAGTATCAATATAATCTCTATAGTATCCTCCGACCTTGTCGGGTATAAATATCAACAAATAGTATCCTCCAGCCTTATCGTTTGTCAATATCATCACAATACTACTCTCCGACCTTATCGAGTATCAATATTATCACAATTACCATTGCGAAATAACTTATACTAATATACTCATGAATATAATCATATCATCATAAATTATATATAATGTCAATGCTTCCCAAGTACTCGTTATTATCTAACCAATGTTATTTATCATAAAACCACTAGTTCACTAGTCATCATATGCCCTCTAGTTATTTGTCTAAATATTCTCCTTAATCAAGGAATAGGAACTAACCATTATTAATAGATAGCCCACATCTAACATCTAGCTGAGGTTCTTCACTAGACCATAATCACCATTTATCCACTATTCTATTTATCAACTAATCACAATATAACCATTAACCATTATTAGACAACCCATAATCACTTATCATCTAACCATCTTTTATTAACTGACATTATTCATTAACAAAGCATCATTAACTAACTAATCCTCATTTAACTATTTATTAATCAACCTTTTAGCGACTGTGCATCGTTGTTAATGAGTCACCTCTTATTACCAAATCACTTATTATCTAGCCTCATTAATACATAAGTACTCATTTATCGACCAATTGACATCACGAACTTAGTCATCTATCATCATCAACTAATCTTCACCTATATTAGACCCGACCTCACATACACCACTTATCAACCATCCATAGCTAGCATATTAACTCACTAACTAATGTATTTTATTCCTAGCCACGAAGTGTTATTGTCTCCTAATAGACAACTAACTACCACATAGAGTAACCCTTAATTAAGCATAATAATTATAAGATTATATTGCATCTAGAATCATATAAGTTATCAATACAATAATCATGAATATACCAAATTTATGCATGCTATCCTCAGTATCCAATCAATAAAGTCGTAAGCAAATAACGCATCTTTCTCCGTCCCATGCCAGATAGATGTGTATATAAAATATGTGTATGAATCCATAAACTATAATTGTATCCTTTATAATCATAAACACTTCTTGGATATCCAATCATTATCATAACATGTCTCTTGGCCCAATAATATATCCAGAGCTTATATCAATAATCATATTTATAATCAATAGCATACTCTAGTCATCACTCATATAGGAGGCATTTCACATCTAGGAGGCATAGTATTATATAAGAATAAAATCATCTCTCATAAAGGATATCTCATATCAATAGGTCATGCATCATGATAATAAATACTATCACCTCTCTAGGACAATTTTCATATCTTAGAGGAATATCATTTCTATAGATTTGACAATCATACCCAAAAAGAAAAAACATCTCTCTAGGCCCGAAAACACATCTAAGAGAGAATGGCATATCGGTAGGCCAAACATCAAGTCTAGTAGGGAATAACATCTTTATAGGCCAAACATCAATTCAAAAAGAAAATAGCATCACATCATAACCATGCTACGACTAATATAAAATAGATAGAGAAGGTAGTAGGGTTAAAAGGGATTTAAACATGCCATCTTATGGGTCCAAAACCCCCATCAAATCTCTAAACATCACAATCAAGGCTAAGTTATTCTACTCATAATCAATCCTAACATCCAATTTATAAGTGATATATATATATATATCACATGTCCTCTATAAAGAAGAATAGACCAAAGCCTACCTTGAAGCCGAACACAAAACCTCACATCATACACTATATGCTCATCTTTACTTCATAATCCCCAAAATTCCATCATACTAACAAAACTATGATCTACTCGTTAATACGAGACTAATGATATCCAGAAATGCGCTATCATGTTTGGGTCCAAAAACAATACCAAAAACCCCAGTGGATCCCACATACAGAAAATAAGATTTCATGACCAACTCACTCTTCTACTATAATTAAGGAGTTATATCCTTCATAAAATTAGTAATTCACCTATATTTGGGGTAAAAATCATGCCTTAAGTAATTGGGGCTTTTGGCCTAAGAAATCATGAATTCAACACTAGAATTAAAGGATTCATACCTTTGATTCGATGTTAATCATGATTACGCAAGTAATCCAAGATACAAATAAACTCCTAAGACTCAGTCTAAGGTCAACACTCTCTATTAGGGTTTTGGGACTTAAGACAACTGGGAAAACGGCCAATTCTGAGCCAAAATCGCTATTTAAAAGACCCATCCCAATCCCATAGGAAGGGTGAATGCGGACCTATGAATACCACAATCACGGTCATCACAATCATTTTAAAGCCACCGTGATCTTGGAACTCATCTCTAGTAAATAATAGTTGAAACTTGGAATTTGATTCCATGTTTTGGCCAATGCCTCGGGATGCATCCGGAATAGAATTTCATAAATAAAACATTAAACCATACTAAATTTGTTGTTTTAGATGCACTGGCAAAGTTGAATTTTCAATCCCAGGTAGTTTTGACTAGATATGGGTCCCACACCTAGACTTTCAAATTTTCAATCTTCTGATCGATAGGTCGAAATGAGATCGGGTGCATTCGGACCCAAACAAAAGGTCTACCAACCCTAAAATCAATATTTTGGACCTGCTGGCACAGTTGGAATTTACATTTGAGATCATCTCATTGAATTTTGTGCTCGATGGCTATTTGGAACTAGCGAAGACTTCTAAATAAGTAATTGTTTCTAAGAAAAAAATGAACTGCTTGGTGATCGAACTGTCGGTCCCAGCAAGCCCTAATTTACTTGGGGCAATTATAGAAAAGCTAAAAGGTGAAGATAAGCATAAATATGAAAAATAACCTAAACAGTCATTAAAAATGGGACTTTAACCTAGTGCTACGCCACAAGGAAAACAAAATATCAATCCACTCAATTGACTACTAAAAGAAAATATAAAAGAAGATAGTCAAGTATGCATAAATCTACACAAAGACATACATAGGAAATATCAAGGCATGTAACTACCATAGGTATGGAAACCCCAAAATAATGCAAATAAAAGCTAAATACAGATTTCAAATTGCAACTATATGATGGAATTTTAATCCATAGCTCCTAACATGCCTGACGAAATAGAAATTCTAATTCATCCAAGCCCAAATTGAGCTTCTAAACGATCAACTTAACTACTAAGAGCACTATCACTACCTGAAGGCAATATATCACTATGAGAATGATCTAGCTGTGCTAACTAGTCAATAATCCCGTGTTACGAGCATTTCCTAGATCAATGACCGGTCTCTCTACATTAATAATAATCCCTTGAAGCTTTATCCTGACAAGAAACATGAGCTAACCCCATTTTGCTTACCAATGAACACTTGGGAAACTCCCTAGACTAATGATCAATCTAACCACAGTTAAAATATGCCCCTAGGACTCTTTAATACAATGGAACTAATGACACAGATTAAATTCCATAACCTAAACACCAAAAACAAACACCCTCCTAGGCCGAACTAGAACTATATCTATTCTGAACACCACAACCTATCTGATAGTCATTAATAATTTGAGTTGCTATGCGTATATACTTGATAGGTTTTAATTGATGCTTACCTCTTTTATGAGGATTCCTACCTCTACGAAAAATTCCACTAACATTTCACTACAGATATAGCTTATTAATAATCCTTCATATGTCTAAATGCAAGGTGGAGAGAAAGATAACATGACCACTATCAAATGCTTCCATGCAAAAAAAAATGGTAAACATTATCCTATACAAAATCTTTGCACTATCTCACACTCTCTAGAATATAACATAGATGTATGAATGGCCTACTCGAGAAACCCAATTTCATACTCTAAAACTGTTTAAGATCACTGTCAAATGCCAATAAACCCAACTCATGTATAAGGATAAATCATTAAACTGGGAACTCTCAATGAATATGAAGTTCCCATAAAAAGACTAAAGATCCCGAACACGGAATCCTAAAGTATTAAGATACTGACAAACTTCATCAAGCCTTTGTCTAGCACTAAACCTATTGGATAGTATTTATGATCCCCAATATTGTTCTCTAACTTCCTATCCCAATCCTGATCTTAAACAATGATAACAAAAGTAGAAGTCCCAATCGTAATTATCGATAATGCCATGCTATTAATTTGGGAAAGAGTAGATTAAAAAAAAGTACTAGAGGTTCATAGAACTACAACTATGACAAGTAGACAAGAATTGTATTTTTTAAGAATGGTTTGTAGCCTCTCAAAGATATGATACAAACATCTTCATAGCGATTTGTAAGACTCTATTTGACACTTTACTCTTCTAACAAACAACACAGGTAAACACAAGCTCTAATATCAATTTTTCATGACCTAATTTCTCAGCTCAAGATGGCACTTAGTACAGCACACTAGTTGGTAAGATAACCCATAATCTGAAACATCTAGTAAAGATGTATCAAGAGAAATAACAAAAACATCAAAAAGAATATAATAATGAGACTAATATAATTACAAAATCCCAAAACCTAGTGAAGTTAATACGAGAGATTCTAATACAATAGAATTACAAGATAATTACAAATTTAATATACATACAATATTGTCTCTAAATACAAAATAATATTAGTCTTATAAAGAGAGAGAGAGAGAGAGAGAGAGAGAGAAAATATGCCTAATGTTAGGTGCACACCCCAAATATCCAATCTATGGCTACTTGGGATGATGCACACTTTAATAGAAAGAACTCATACTATGATCTGCAGGCTTCAGAAGTATAGAATGAGTAACAAACATGTGGTACTAAATAGGGATCGGCTGACTAAGCACCAATGATTTTGTCAACATAATGAACATGTAAATCATGAATATAAACTACTCGAAACTATCAAATAAACTAAGAAAGATAATGCTAATAGATTATAAAGATAAACTATCCTATTCAAAAAGTATCTAGGAACTAAAGTATAATACCATATATCACTAGCCAATATGCAATTGAAGAGTGAAAGAAGTGTATATAGTAGTAACATATTGTCAAAGGATACATATACAATATAAATAGATAAGGAAATAGAGAGACATTCGATAATATAATGTATATATAGTACTAAAATCAAAGGTAATAACATGGGGAAGGCAACCTAACATCTTGAAGATTATAGATAAGTAAGGAGCGAAATATTCATAACCAAAAACTCTAACCAATGTGTGATTCTTCATGAGGTAACTTAATGATAATATATATCATCGTAATATATAAGGAGAGATTAGAAGTTTACCGACAATCTCAGATTCTACTTATTAATCATCAAACTAAACAAAAATAAAGTAACCATCTAGTGTTGACAAATAATAACATAATTTAGCCCACAAAAGAAATGTTTGAGCAAAAAATTAACAAAAAATAACAAAAGTTGATACCAATACAACCTCTATAAAACTGATAGATATAAGTGTCAAATGATCATTCAAGTGATAGGAAATCCATAAGAATGAATAAATGCAACATAAACGGCAAAACCATAGCTACTAAGTGAAAGTCATGTGAAGTATGTATACACCTTCTTCGCTCACCATCTTGCAAGGTAGGACCTATAAATGTCACCTCTTCCGAAACATAGCTCGTGTAGAGGAACCCATAGAGTACTCGAGATGTGCATATATATATATATATATATATATATATACTACCTGATCCTGAGCCATGACATTTGAAGTCTATTACAAGCAATATACTCTATCCTATACCAAAGAGATATAAAAAATATAATAAATTCTTAGACTTGAATCTAGAATAAATAAGAATAACTATGAAACCATATTTCTTGATATTTAGTTTGGGACTAAATCAACATAACAATGTTGAAAGGGTAAGAATCTCACTCATCTGAAGTAAATTGTAGTTGATAAAGAGAATGGGTCAAAAATGGACCAGAATATACATCGATAAAATTTCTAAAGTAATATGGTTAATTCAAGATGTCACAAAACAATTATAAGGGAGGTACGACTTCCATTTCTAAAGAATAATTTGTAAAGATAAGAAAAATGAGAATAAATCACTTTTTATAAATAGTAGTAAAATTGTAGATTTTTACCGAAACCATACCACCAAATAGCATAATTGCATCTAATTGTATACATGCTGCCACCAGAATCCAAACAATTGAACCAACTGTATCTAAACTAGAATCACGACTTTTTAAGAATTATAGACTAGTCTAATATCCAACTGGTGTCATAACTGCTACCTCGGGCCCAATGATACATAATTAACATGATGATAGCATCATAGTTTCAAGGACTAGGATAATTAAGGGCATAAAGCTGCTAAAAGGAAGTAATGGGGGAAACATGGTCCTATTCACTATATAATAAAATAGTCTTATACTAAGGTGATCCTTAATGTCAAACTAAGTTCAATCAAGTATATAGTCATGTGTAACACGATTAGTCGACCATACCAGATATTATAGGCTAAGATTTGTATCATATTTCTAACCTGAATCATATATATAGACCAAGATATGATAATAATAGGTATAACCCATCCTATTACACCTACCTTGAATTCAATTGATACTATACACAACCTCAAAGAGAAAAGTAGACCAAAGCTTACCTCATTGCCAAACCACAACTCTTGAATAGCCTATGAATCACTAATCTTTCCTCCACAATCCTAAAAAGATTCATGCTATCAAATTAATAATATACATATTAATAGGGGAGAAATGACACCCATATTGAAATATAAATACTCGTGCTAAAATATGAATTAGGAGCTAGCCTAAAGGACCCAGAAATGAAATCCAAAAATTTAGGCCATTACGAGATCATTTGGAAGACAAAAAATGTGTGCATTAAATTTAAGCACAAATCGAGGCTCAAATAACCCCTTGAAGATGATGAAACTAAGAGCACAAATAAGAATTAAATAAAGGATTAGATTGAGATCTTATAATAAAATTAATAGGATATGGTCAATGTATCACCCACTATACATTCCAGGCTTTAATTTATCATATCCTGTATGTTTTTAGAGTTCTTGGGAGTTTAACGGTTAAAACCCTAAGAATGGGCTGATAATTGGGCAAGGGAGAAATATTAAGGGGTAGATAGGGTCCTTCGCAAATGCGAGACTCCACTTGGAATGCGAGATTGTATCAAAAAGAACTTTTGCAAATACAACTAGTCAATAAAAAATATAGAGACTAAAGCTAAGCTAGCCGAGCAGACTTACCCTTCGCAAATTCGGGGGCTGGCTCGCGAATGAGGATGAAAAAATTCTTGACCTTTACAAATTCTACCTTCCCAATTGTGTCCATAACCTCATGAAATGGAAGTCCAAATTATAACTTCTCCAAAGATGCCATATCAGCAAAAGCTTAAGTCTCAATGAAGCTTAACTAGGTGATCGATTCATTTAGAATTCTATTAGTGCAAACAAATTATGCTACTAGACCAAATTTAACATTCTGGACTCAATAGAACCATCAAATTTCCATTCGGGGATTTTTTGACAAGATGTTGGCCCAATACTTATAGTTTTATTTTTCATTAAATTAACCTAATAGCCCAAAATAAGTTTGAAATTCTCAAGAACAAAAACAAGGGTCTCCCTATCCTAAAATTAACATTTTAAAGTTAACATCATTAGTGAAATTTGCATCAGAGGTTATTTAGTTGGAGTTTTAACCTGAGATCCGGACCAAGGGTCCCCCTATACTAAAATCAATATTTTAAATATGACATCATTGTTGAAATTCTCATCTAATGTTGTTTACTTGGAATCCTAATCTGATACAAATTCTTCAATTGAAAATGCTGAAAATAAGGGAATTGAACCTAAAATCCATATAAAATGTACAAAAATGAAACTGACAATTTCAATAGGTCATAAATGACTAGTATCTCTTGTATGAAGGCTTGAAATATGGAAAATTCTTAGATCGATGTTGGTAATACAAGACCAAATGCCTAATTGAGTCTCGTGGATTGGTACAATGACATCTTTTTTCTAGTTTTTAGAGTGTACATTATATTCTTAGGAAAATATCACCCTTTTGATTCAATTTTTTGCATTGTGTCTATTGGTTTAAAGGTTATTATATCATTCACTCTTTCATAGATGGATAGGATCTTGGCCATAAAAACCAATGATCAGGAAACATATCATATAGACAAGGCACTAGTTAGAGGTTGAGATCAATACAAAGGTCTAGTTCATGGTAAATTGTAGTCCCATCTCAAGGATAGAAAAGGGAGCCATCACAGATCTTATTATTCCTTTGAGATAGAGGTAGAACCCATCATTTAGTCACATAATATGACAGAACTTGAACTAGGGCCTAGTTGTGACGTGTATCTCAAGTCCAACTAGGATTAGAGACCCACCCTAATGCCCAAACTGTTAACTGCCCTACACCTCATGTGGTATGAATCTTGAAAAATAATAAGATAAGATAACATTATTTTAAAGACATGACAACAAATCTAAAATCAAAACTGAAATCCACAACCAATTAACTATCCTTTACCAATCCCAATCCCAATCCCAATACCAATACTAATATGAACACTAATACTGACACAGCCCATGCCATAGTAGTCTAACAAAGCCTCTAACTAGAATCAAAGGATATAAAGTCGGGACATGCCCCAAAAATATCCAAACACCAAAGCCAAAGAAATAAAAATAATATAAAGAAGTCCATACTATGTAATGAGGTCTATCGAAGTATGGAAGCTCATAAATTCAGTCAGACTCAAAAGTTGTCCTCGAATCACCAAGTCACTGAGCAAGAGGAGTGAAAGTATGGTTGGTTCTTTTATAGCGGGAATTTTGAACCAAAAGATGGTTAGCAGGGTAAACTCTAGCATATAATTCAGGGATAAATATAAGTACATCTCATTAATTCAAACCAAGTCAAACCAATGAATATAAAGCATAAGCAAATAAATATATATGTATATACCATACAAAGATAGGGAACAAGGTTTAGCATGAATTTTAAAACCATAACTTGGATTGTGTAGATTTACCATCATAAATCCACCCACGGGCTATATGGGTCTAAAATTACCCCCTAAACGGGCCCTAATAAATATAGTCGTATGAATTGAAGATATCATAGATGGATGGGGATTCCCATGTACCCTTCTCCCTCCATGATATATATATACAAGTATAGACACGAGGGATTTATGAGTTATGAATTTACCACTCACTCACACGCATCATTCATTCAGATTACCATGTTTTGAATAAATAATTAAGACAATATTTGTTATTAAATTCACTAATATCCACATTTTGTAGGCACATTGGTAATGAGGTGAAAATATGTAGATGCGAGCTAAAAAAGACCAAACGAAGGAAAGAAGTGCAATTTGAAGACCAAGAATAGAACATAGCCTCAGTTACCGTGATAGCATTCTGAGGGCTGCGATCATGGTAAGTCAAGAAGGTCAACATACCGCAATTATGTGACTCTTCTTTTGACCATGGTGGTCATGAACGTGAACAAACTCCTATGATGATGGCCTAGCAGAAAATACAACCCAACTGCAGGAACGTAAATACATGCAACTTATCCCAATGTCCTCATATATACTTTAACCCTGTCTCTTTGGACATCATCTTTCAATTTCCAATTATTGAACTTTGTTCTAGTTCTTATCTTTCAATTCTTAATTATTGAAATTTGTTCTACTTCCTAGCCTCCATACTTGGAGGATAAAACATTTTATAATTTTTGAGTGAAGGATACATTGGAGTAGCTTCGAATTGTAGAATTAGCAAACTAAGATTAAATATTTGTTTAAGTCCAAAGTTTAAAGTAACATTCGCTTAGTCTCCTACAAATAAAATCAATAGAGATTTTGGGTATATCTTTACTTATTTATATTATGAGTAGAATCAAATCAATAGAGATTTTGGGTATATCTTTACTTATTTATATTATGAGTAGCTAGTGTTTCTCTTGGGGTTATGTATGAAAACTGTAAAATTATGTTGGAGTAGTTATTGTTAGCTTTAATTAGTAGTTCATGTTGACGGGTTTTGCAAATGTTTTATGATAACATGGAATTTGTAGGTGAAAGCCTCATTTCCTAAACCCTAAATCATCCTTGACAAAGGGACGTGGGTAACCTCTATCCTTCAACCATTCTAGAAAGAGGGGTTGAAGGTGACATGAGCATTTGTGAACAATTACTTTAATTGTAGTTGTTCCTTTTTTTAATCTTAGAAATAAGGATGAATTGTGGAATGGCTATGACTTAATCATCATCCTAGAAATGGGGATGCAAAAATTAAGGTTTTGTTAACAACTTTTGAACACACCTATTTGGTATTCAATAGAATAAATGGGTTATAGTTTGGTGCTTTGTTGAAATGCTAGAACCAAAACCCCTAATTGAACCTACCCACGTTTAATCTACCAAAAGTGAATTTGATTGTTAACACCCTCATGTTAGCTTCCCTTAGGAAGGCATAACCCCAAAATCCTTGCCTAATTTCTTAGACTCTAATCATTCGTAACCCCTAATTAATTCTAGAAAATCCCAAAGAGAAATATTAGTTGTTACACCTTTTAAACCCCTCCACCCCCAATTTTTACATTCTTGTACTCTAGGTTTGACTTTTAACTAGTATCCATTATTTTGACCTAATTTGATTGCCAGTCACATCATTCCTCGTGGATTTGACACTGACTCTTGTTGGGTTATTATATTGACAACGATCGCCTTGAAATTAAATTGATGTGTAAGTTGAGCGTTATTAGGGATTCCCTTGTATCCCACAACCATATGTTCACCAAGACCAACCCTCATGTCGACAAAGATGTGTTTCTAGTGTTCGTCCTTCACACTCACACCTTCACGGCTAGCTATCACAACCTCTATTGTCGCCAAATTAAAAAATTTACCACATAATTAAACCACCAATTCTAGGAGTCAATTATTAAGGCATTATAATTGGTATCGTCATACCGACTATAGTTTGCAAACAATGTCATTAGTCAACAATTAGGGGACTCCCGTGTATCCCACAAGGTTTTCTAATTCATACATAACCGTTTAACCATTGATTCAAAGAATTAGTTTCAGGAAATAAGTCAAACAAAAAATTTTGGGGATTCCATTGGACCCCTAATTCAAATTCCCAACATTCTTATAACTACTAACAAATTTTACAATATAGGGTTGGGGTCATAACCACTTCAAAGGTCACAAGTTTAGAGAAAGTTACCATTATACAACTCCACCACTATACCCATGCCCCCACTTGTTCAAAACCATATTTAAAACATAGAAAATAATAATTAAACCATGGTAAAATATTATTCAATCGGAAGATTTCAAAACTACCAATAGTTATTCCCAAGCCATAACAATACCATGAAAGTCATACATTGAAACATGTTGTTTATGTAACAATGAGGGAGGAGTGAAATGCCTAAAATACCAGATAATTTGGAAGAGATTGCACCCTTATAACCCAGATTATCACTTTCTTTGAAACTCGAGCGACCCATTGACCGGTTAACACATCATATGACTCGTAGCCTTAAGTTGTATCCTAGACAACGTGTTGGACACCCATACAATATCCACCTTACGACTCTATGATCCCATTTATAACCTGAACCTACAACCCGTAGGGTCTAGTCGTGACCAACACAGTACTCAAATAGCTACCAAATCAAGACACTAAATTACTGATTTTGTTAAGGTTTGTCCGAATAACTCATTACCACCCTTAACGACTCATCACTTGCAAGTTTTCACTAAGAAAGAAAACCCAACCACCATCCACTGGACACCCTAAGACTAGGGTACCTTGACCTATCAAGAGCCCATACAACTCGTATGGTCAAGTTATAATCAAGGCAATGAACTTAAAGCTCTACAAATTTTCAAGGGATAAATATTTGGGGTGTCTAAATTCCTCCCACCTTGGATCAGTCATACTCGAATGATGGGACAAGGTAGTGACTATAATGATTAAAGCCCAAGCATATTTACTCTTATGTTTAAGATAGAAAATATATTACCACAAAATTCACAATCTTTCTTTAACAAAGAAAGAAAAAAAAGATGTTAAGAACAATACTTACCTTGGGCATGATTTTTTGGAACAGGGAACAGGAATGGGTCCTTTGACTTCATGTAATTGACACGACCCAACCCGGGGCCTTGTCACAATGAGCACCCCAAGTTTTTCCAGGACTAGAGACTACCTTATTACCCAGCCCAATCTCAAGCCGTCTTCTCTGAGTTGTCTAAATTTCAAACATATAACAAGATACCGTAATTGGACAAGGACTGACTTACGGATAGGTCTATTCCAAAACCAACCTTACGATGTCATCCTATCCGCCAAATCGTGCCAACTAAACCAAGGGCCATAAACCAGGCCATAACCAAATGTGTTATAAAACATAATATGATTAATCCAAAAATAAAATATGATGGAACAACCAACAATATCATAACCTTTATTAGTCCAAATATCAATACCAATGCTAAGACCAACACCAATTCCAACGCTGCCCATTCTAACCCATAGCAGTACTATAAATCTTCTAAGAAAAAGCCCAACCATAGAAAGAAATATGCAGAAATAAATAAAAATATCTAAAAATATCCATAACATGAAATTAAGCCTTCCAAAAATATGGAAGCTCACCACTTAAATTTAACTGCAATCCCTCAGTCAATCACTATGTAGGAGGAGTAGAACAGCCGATTCCAACAAAGCGTGTGTATAAAGTCGCCTAAAGACACGTTAGCGGGTTAACGCTAGCATGAACTTAGGAAAAAGATAAAATAATGTCATTTATAAAACAATGTAACAAACATCCATATGCACACACCATAAATATATATATAACCATGTTAGGGAAGGGAACTAGTTTAGCATGCCATTAATACCCTTACCCAGGATGTATAGATTTGTCGTTCTAAATCATCCACGAGCTACGTGGGTTCAGCAACCACAGATGAAAGTACCCCAGTGCGTGAAGCTGCACGAACAAGAAAGAAAACCTTAGATGACTAGTACATATGTTAAGTATAATGTGTGAAATCATGCACACTGTTACTTGGACCAAACCTCACATAGGTAAATATGAGTTTTGAGTTTCCCCTCCCCCCTGAAATATCCACCGTCCATGACTTTTCTACACATCCCACTATTATTGCCCAATTAAAACCTTTTAAGCAACCAACCAATCCATTAACCATTTATTAATCAATGCCATTAGTAGTGGTATCGTCATACGGACTATACTTGCAAGTTTTGTCCATAGCCAACCATATATAGGTTTAGGAAACTGCATGTAGCCTTTTATTAACCGTATAAAACTACTTAAGGTATTCCCATGTACCCAACAAGCATAACCATTTAGCCTTTAGACCTTTCCAAACCATTTAAACTATGAATAATTCCTTAACCAAGTTTAAAACAAGCCAGAGTTCCATTAAAAATAGTAAATGAAATAAAAATATCCTTATCAGAATTTTGTCAAACACATTGGTGGGATAATATAACCAAAACAATTTTCAATTACCATTTAACAATTCCCACGGAATCCAATTATGAAAAATCACCTATTAAGAATGTAAATACATAATTAAAACCATGGGAAACCACAACATATAATTTATAATCAAAACCCCCAAATCATAGTTCAAAATCCAAAATCATACATTAATGAAATCATGAAAACCAATCATAAAACCATGCCATTAGTTGGAACTAACTGTGAGGGAAGAGAACATGCCTTAACTTACAAGGTAGAAGGAGAGAAACTTCCAAAAAGATCCCCAAATTAGTACTCTATTTGAAACCCTAACTTACTTTCCCAAAAGCTCTTGAGAGAACTATAGAGTGTTTAGGAAGAGTTTCTAAATGTTAATAAATAGAATAATGGGGTAAATAACCTTCCAAGTGAGTTATAAGTCTTGGGACCTTATAAGGGTAAGTGGATAAATTTCTAGATTACCCCCACATAAGTTGGACAAAAATCCCATCACAGAGTTAGGACTAACCGTCACGAGTTGTACCCTTCGATATGAGTGGTAACCAATACTCGTATCCAAAGCCTCAACCCTTGGACCCAACACTATCTCGTGTATGATTCATCCTACCCAAGTTGAATTTACAACGTACGATCCACAACCTATGTTTGTATTCCAGGAAGAATAGAATCCATAGAAGGTTTGAACACTGACCACCTTATGAGTCCTAGGCACGATTCGTACCCTAACGTACAGCTTATGGTGAGCCACACGTATGTAGATCAACATATGTTACCTAGTCTAAGATTAAGCTAAGGAAAGCCCAAACCAAATAATCCTCAAACCATACAACTCATACCATTTAAACCGTACCCATTCAAGCGACTAAAATCCATCCCACCAACCAATATTGGTCAATATACGACTGGACTATATAATTTGTACACTAATATACAGCTCGTACCCATGAGTCGAGTTAGATCCAGAGATCAAAATTCTAGGAAAATTTCTATAGTCTAGAAACCAGGGTGTTTTAGTCTCCCTCACTAGGAACATTCTTCCTCTAATGATGGACAAGGTAGGGGTAACCGTACACATGACTCATTTGCATTGTAAAATATATTTCCAATCTTTAACAAAGTTTGAAAATAACTAGGCAAAGATATTAATCTTCCCATTTATAAACATAGAAAATAGTGATGTGTTGATGACCTGTTTCCTTTTCTTATTATCCACCTGCTGTATATGAGCGGTCAACCAAGTAATGTCCAAATCCTTGATCAACAAAAATATCTTGCTTTCAAAGATCAAATCCCAAGATAGCCCAGAAGTGAGCTTTCTCATTTCGTTCTCATGTCAGCCACTAAGGGCTCATTTGTTTGCACTTAATGGAGGTCTGAATCTGAATGGTTTAGACTTTAAACCATTAAGTGCATTTGTTTTTGGTAAGATTTTAGCTCTTAATAGGTGTGAATAAGTGTTAATCATTCAGATCTAAAATCAAGTCTTAATAGATCTGAAGAGGCATTTTGATGTTAGATAAAATTCACCGCCATTCTATTCATAATCATCAGTCACCATCTTTGTCACCGCCATCATTGTCAACCACACCTAGCACAACCAACTACCTCTACCATCACAACTACTACTGACAATAAATATCGCTACCAACTATTATTATCAACCACTACCACACTTACTACCTCTATTATTATAATTATATTTATTTCCACCACTACCATCAATAGCTTAACAATCATCAAATACTACCGGCCAATCCCTACTATCGACCAACTCATCCATAACAACTAGAACCTCTGTTAAGTATCACTAATACCTCAAAACCTCTACACACTCTTCGATGGCCACCACCATTGTCACTAGTAACTCCGCCTCTACCATTACTTCAATCACTATTATTGCTCTAATTTATTTCTACTAACAACTATCTCCACTATCATAACTAATAATATCTCCAACTAGCACCAATACATCATCAACCAGCATTGATTTATTTATCAGCCAACACCATCAACACCTCCAACTACTAACATCAAGCAACATCACATCACAACAACCACCACCACTATCAACTAGCACCATCATAACAGTCACTACAATACCAACCATCACAACTATCACCACTGACATTGTTAATTACTAATATCTATCATTGTCATCGCAACAACCATTATAAACCATCTAAACTATCACTAGCAAACATAAACATTTTTTTCAATCAAATAATAATTTTGTTGTATTAAATTACATACTTTTCTGATATATAATTAGTAATTTATTTGAATTATATGTTTTATTTTATTATATATACAAATAATTTTCTATTGTACATTCATATGTTTAAAAACAAACAGTCTTAATCATTTAGTTTTCAGATCTAGAGATTACATCTTAATCATTTAGATGGGCATTTAGATTCATACGTCTGAATCATAAAAAAACCAATACAGCCTAAATTAGGAGCATATCTTGACAAATGATGACATTTCAAGGTATATTCTTTGACAGATAATATCCCTTGCTTAAGATTCAAAAACTCATCCATTTTTGCTTCCCTAAGCTCTTGAGGAAAGAAACGATCCAAAAAAGGACTAGAAAAAGCATCCCATAAGGAACCCTAAGAATCCTCCTTCTTACCATGGGTACACAACATCTTTGAGCTAATAATCTGCAAAGTTTACACCTTCCACATTTGTGTCCTGCATTATCCTGAATATTTTATCCATTTCATCCAAGAAACCCTAAGAATGCTCCTTTATTTTCACACCAATAAAAGTAAGAGCATTTCGTTTCATAAACTAAACAACCCTTGTGTCCTTAACAAACAACCCACCATACGTATCTCTCTCATCTTGAGCAGCAATCAATTGAGTAATAGTATGAGTAGACTGGTAAAATTTTGCATAAGTCATGTCACCTTGAGGAGGACTGGTAGAAACCAGATGAACTCCAGAATATTTAGGGATAAGACCCTAAGAGAGATGATGAAATCCAGAAGTAGGACGTACCCTTAAGTCTATCAGCATTGTACCCAGATGAGATTAAAGAGTTTCTTTGTGTTCCAAATTATCGAGGCATTATCTGAAAAGTGAACAACCATGGATTAGTGCAGAATTCTAGGACTTAGATTCTAATCTTGAAAATACAATTTCAAGAAAGAGAAATATTCCTAAATACCTTGTAGCCTCTCTCTTATGAGTGTGGCATACTACAAACCCATAAAAGAGATCTACTAGAGATGCCTTTGTGGACTCCTAATTGACCATGAACCTAAAACACTAATACCAACTTGACAGAACCCGACCCAAGACCTTGTCATAATAGGCATCCCAAAGCTGACCGGGACCGGAGACAACTCCCATTACCCAACCCAACATCCAACCACCTACCTTGAGTTGGCTGAATTTTGAACATATAACAAGATATAATAACTGGAGAAGGATTGCATTTGGGATATGTCTATTCCAAAACCAACCCTACTAATTCGTCATGTCTACCATATTATGCCAACGAAACAACCAAGGAAAACCAATATCGAACCAAGGGCCATAAACAAATGAGTTCCAAGTCATAATATGATTAATACCATAATGAAATATGATGGAACAACCAATAATATCATCAACCGGTATCAAACACAATACCAATACCAATGTTAAGGATAACACTAATAGCGGCCCAACCCATTTCAACCCATGGTAGTACCACAAAGCCTCTAACCAAAAGAGTAAGAATATCCAATTGGGCCATGGCCCCAACCATAGCCAAAACTAATATTCAAAAATAAATTAAAATGTCTAAAAATATCCAAAAAATATAATAGAGACTTTCGAAAAGATGGAAGCTCACAACATCAATCCAACAGTTGTCCCCAAGTCAATCACTATGTAAGAAGAGTAGAACGATCGATTCCTGCATAGCTTAGGTATGCAACCGCCAGAAGATGGGTTAGCGGGTAAATTCTAACACAAACTCGAGATAAAGATTAAATAATACCTTTTATAAAACCAAGTAAAAACCATCCATATGCACGGACCTTACACATATATTACCATGCTGAGGAAGGGAATCGGGTTTACTATGCTATTAAAACCTTTACCTTTGCTATGTAGCTTTGCTGTCCTAAATCACCCACAGGCTATATGGGTTCAACTCGCCCTGCGGAAAGAGACCCGGTGTGCAAAGCTATACGACCATGGAAGAAAACCTAGAATGATTAGTACATGCCTCAAATATAAAGTATGACATCACGCACACGGTCACTCGTACCAAACCTAAAATTTGTAATAAATAAGTTCCTAGTTTTGCCCCCCTCCCCCTCCTTGGAACTTCCACCTTCTATGGCTTTACTATAGATCAAACTATTATTGACCAATTAAAACCTTTACCAAGAAACCAACCAATCCATTAACCTTTTATTAAAAAAGTAAAATTAGTAGCAGTTTCATTACACTGACTATAAATACAAGTTTCATCCATAAATAACCATATATAGGTGTAAGGGATTCAATGAACCCTCCATTAACCATATAAACAACTTTAGGGATTCCTATGTACCCTACAAGGTAACCATTTTGCCTTTTTACCTTTCCAAACAATTCAAACCATGTAGAATTCTTTTACCAATTTTAAAAAAAGAAAGTGTTCCATAAAAAATAGTAAATGCAATGAAGACATCCTTATAGACATTTTTCAATCATAATGGGGGCATTATATGACCAAAACCAATTCCAATTACCATTTAACGATTCCCATGCAATACAATTATCTAAAACCACCAATTAAGCATATAAATATACAATTAAAACTATGGGAAACCATTACCAATCATTTATAATCAAAACCCCCAAAATCATAGTTGAAAACCTAAAATCATACAATGATGAAATCATGAAAAACATTCATTAAACCATGCCTTTAGTTGGAACTAACAGTGAGGGAAGAGAACATGTCTTAATTGACAATTTAGATGGAGAGAAACCACCAACAAGATCCCCAAATTAGTCCTTTAGTTAAAACCCTAGCTTTCTTGTCCAAAGACTCCTGAGAGAAGTATAAAGTGTTTAGGAAGAGTTTCTAAGTGTTAATGAATAGAATAATAGGGTAATCACCTCCTAAGTTAGCTAGAAGTCGTGAGACCTTATTATGGTAAGAAGTGAAATGTCCATATTACCCCACTTAAGTTGCACAAAAATCCTGTTATAGGGGTATGACTAACCCTCACAATCCATAATCTCCAATACGAGTGGTACCCACTACTCGTATCTAAAGCCTCAACTCTTGGACCCAACACTATCTCATATATGACTCATCCTGCCCAACTCATATTGAAAACATTCAATTCGTACCCTCCACCTTTATCCCTGGTAAAATACAATCTACAAGTATTTTGAACATTAACCACAATACGAGTCCTAGGTATGACTCGTACCCTAGCTTATGGCTCATGGTGATCCACTGATACTCAGATCTAATATAAGTTACCAAGTATAATATTAAGCTAAGGAATCCCAAACCAAAGGATATATATAAAACCATATGACTCATACCATTAAGTCGTACCGATTCCAGTGACCAAAATCCATCCCACCAACCAATATTGGTTAGCATACGACTAGACTATACCATTTGTACCCCAACATACAACTTATACCTATGAGTCTTATTGACTCTAGAGATCAGAATTTTGGGAAATTTTCTAAGGTCTAAAAAATATAGTGTTTTAGTCTTTTTTGGCTTCCTATGTAGACCCTTTGACCTTGTAGTTTCTCTAAAGAACCATTACCGAAGCTACATCCTTGGTCTACAACCAACAAATTTGAAGATCAAAGATTTTAATTGGGAGTTCCTCATAGGAAAAGTAATCTGAAATACCAATATAATGTCTAGGAACAATATGCAATGGATCACCCACAAACTTTCTCAACATAGATACGTGGAATATCGGGTGAACGGAGCTCAAGCTAGAGGGAAACTCCAATTCATAAGTGACATTACCAAACGTTACCAAAACCAAATAAGTACCAACATACTGTGGATTGAGCTTTCCTTTCTTACAAAACAACATAACTCCTTTCCTAATAGACACCTTTAAGAACATCCTATTCCTAACCTCAAACTCTAACTTCCTATGCCTTAAATATATATAGGACTTTTGGTGACATTGGGTGGATTTAAGCCTATCCTAAATTACTTTCAAATACTCCATAGATTGGTGAACTAAATTTGACACAAACATCTCTGTGTCACAAACTTTGAACCTCAAAATAGGGGACCTACACCTCCTACCATACAAGGCCTTAAATGGAGCCATCCTAATTCTAGAGTAGTGGCTGTTATCATACACAAACTATATAAGAGGCAAATGTTCAAACAAACTACCACAATCGTCAATCACACAAGCTTGAAGCATACCATTCAATGTTTGAATAGTTATTTTTGCTTGTCCATCCATCTGAGAGTGGAAAGTCTTACTAAGACACACTTTAGTCCCCAAATCAATTTTAAATGACCACCAAAAGTGTGTTGAGAACTAAGCACCACAATATGAAATAATAGAAATAGGTACCCCATGTAACTTCACAATCTCTTTAAGGTACAACCTTGCATAGTCCTCTGCTAAGAAATTAGTCCTTACTGGCAAGAAGTGAGCAGACTTTGTCATTCTATCCACGATGACCCAAATAATATAAAAATGATTCCAAGATCGAGGAAGACTACTAACAAAATCTATATTGATCACTTTCTACTTCCATACTGGCAACTCAATTTGTTGATACTATACTCCAAGCCTTAAGTGCTCACCTTTCACTTGCTGACACAACAAGCATTTGGCCACAAAGTTGGATACATTTCACTTCATATTGTTCCATTAATAAATCTCCTTATGGTCATGGTATATCTTTTTCAAACCAGTGTAAATCGCATAATTTGACTCATGCACCTCATCCAAGATCCTCTCTCGCAATCCATCTATGTCGGGAACACATAATCTCCCTTGGTACCAAAAGGTACCATAACTACTAACGTAAAAAAATATCACTTTTAGCCTATCTATCATCCTTGATTTACATCAAGATAGGATCCAACACCTACTTCTCTTTTACCTTACCACTAGGAGATTACTTTGTTACCTCCAAAATAAACATACTACTATATTTAGAGTCTAATAGATAATCTCCAAGGTTAGCCAAACGGTGGATGTCCTTCACAAATTCCCACGTATCCTCATTCACATAAGTTAGACTCCCTATGGAAAACTTGCTAATAGCATCAGTGATGACATTAGCTTTATCTTGATGGTAGTGAAGACTCATGTCGTAATCCTTAAGTAGATCAAGCTATCTCTTTTTCCTAAGGTTAAGCTATTTTTAAGTAAACATATACTGGAGGCTCTTATGATTTAAAAAGATATCCACATTCCCTTTATATAGATAGTAATACTAGATTTTCAATGCGAACACTACGACTAATAACTCCAAGTCATGAGTTAGATAATTCTTCTCATGTACCTTCAATTGTTTAGAGGTATAAGCTACCACCTTACCATGCTACATCAAAATTCTATAAAGTTGTGGATAGGACGCATCATAATAAATCATAAATCCATCAGTGCCTTCAGAAAAATTCAATACTTGAGTCAAAGTGAGCTTAGCCATCAGTTTTTCAAAGCTACCCTCACAATCATCGGACTATAACAACTTTACCTTCTTCTAGGTTAACTTAGTCAAAGGAGAAGCTACAGTCGATAAACTTTCCACAAATCTCCTATAGTAACCGTCTAAACCATAGAAGTTCCGAATATCGGTTGGAGTCGTAGGTCGAGGCCATTTCTTAACCACTGCAACCCTCTGTAGATCCACCATGATCCCTTCACTAGAAATGACATGACCCATAAAAGTGATAACATTCAACCAGAATTCACATTTCAAAAGTTTTGCATACAACTATTGCTGTTTCAGGGTCTGTAATACCATGTGAAGGTGGTCGACATGATCCACCTCACTCTAAGAGAACACCAAAATATCTTTTATGAAGACAGTGATGAACAAATCCAGAAACATACCAAAAACTATATTCATCAAGTACATAAATATCATTGGGGCATTAGTAAATGCAAAAGACAATACTGGGAACTTAAAATTCCTATATCAGGTACAAAAGTTTGTCTTAGGGATATTCTCCTCTCTAATCTTTACCTGATGATACCTGGATAAATTATCCATCTTGATGAAAAACTTAGCACCCAAAAGCTAATCCCAAACCTTATTCAAAAAATCTGAAACTTTCCTGAGACATTTCCTTTAGACCCTTAAATACGAATCAACTAAAAAATCTACGTCTCGGAGTTGGGAATATCAATTCAAAAATCATTGAAGTTAAGGGCTCAAAAATATTACTAAGTGTTTTAACATTTGGAAAATTTTTTACGTTGTAAGCTATGCATGCTCGTAAGAGTGGTGTTAAGTCAAGAATGACAGAGTGTTACAAATAGTTAAGCATAAGGGACTCCATATCTACTGTAAAAGTTATCAGTGAAGGCATAGGTGGTGGAGGAAGAGGTAACACATCAACTCTCTCAGCCAATACCTCATATTTTAATTCAGTCAGGTTTGCACGAATATCGAAAAATTAGGCTCTTAGACTACATCCATCCTAGTTGTTATCTTGCTATAAATCCTATCTTCCTATGTCTAGATAGTCCTTACTACACCTTATATCTCATCACTCATATAAAGCTTAACCCCAACCTCAAGATTCTTTATTTGGGCATTATTTAATAGCAGGCTCTACATTATCTCCTTCTATTAAAAAGTTTGGATCAGTGTATAACTCGCAAAAACCAAGGGTCGATTACGAATAGATGCTGGTGGTTTTAATGATTAAGAGCCACAAGAATATAAAATTGGTATGTCACTAGCTGGGCTACCCCCAAATACAAGAATCTTTAAGTATATTGTAGAGGTAGCTTGGTTACGCATATTATTTATCAATACCATGTATGAAACTTTTTTTACTAAATTAGTTCGTCTACTATAGAAATAATTGAGACATGTATTTTGCATTAACTGAGTAATAAGACAAGGAAAGGATAGTGCGGTGTTGGACTAAAACACTCTATCATGGACATCTTTTGTGATGATCCATAGGATATTCAAATCCACTCCTAAAACTAGGGCAACTACTAGGCAGGAATTGGTTGGACGTAATGTGTTGTCATTTGTTGTTGGTTAAATATGATGCCTAACAGCCGATCACCATGCCACTGCAGTGAACAACAATCTGTTTTTATGAATAGTGGCCCTATTGACACACATGGAATTCTCTCAACTTTCTGTAGTATGTACCACCAACCATCTGTAGTTGCTACTATTATAATTAATAATCATTTTTTTTAACTATTTTTAGATTATTTATACAAAAACATATTCCAAGGGCTCCTCGACTATGAAAAATTCCACATTAAATAAGGCTCTTCAAATGACCTTAACAAAGATGTCAACCTCTCTATATATGACAGAAATAACATCCATATGTGGATACTTCTTTATGTCTTTCTCCTTTCTTAAAGATGTCATATTTGTCAACATCATCATGTAGTTTGTGTAAAAATCTCGTGCCAACTCCAGCGCATAACTTCATAGGGGTCTGCTCATCCACCCGAGCTTGCAAATCTCAAACCCGTGCACCAACTCCAAAACCTTATAGATTAACTCAGTAACTACCCGAGTATCCACCTAAATGCCTCTCTTCTTGTTTCCTCAGTCAGTCAACGAAATAGAATCAAGGTAATAGTCCAATTAGTTAAGGACTAGCCACAATCCTCAATTTTCTTTACTTGGATTTGGTGCAGCAACAAAATGTTGGAAAGTCCAGAGTTGGTCCCATTCTAGCACTCTGAAGAACTCAACTGCTCTTCAGTTTCACCCCCAGCTTAATTGCCTGCATTGCCTATTCAGATAGAAGAAGGTTGATGGAAGTAGTTGATTTGATCAAGTCATTGGATATTGTGGCCTTTTCTTTCTCCTTCTCTTTTGATTTCTTCCCTATGGTTTGAGGTGAGTGTTGTTCATTATATTAACTTATAGAAAAAATCACCTTGGTCCTACTTGAGGATTCAAACTCACTCTCTGAGATTCAAAGTGCGTCCATTGGTGTCCACTTCTTTAAGATGCTCTTGGCCAACTATTTTTGAGGCTTGAGTGTTGTTGTACCTATATCGGATGGAGTTAGAACAAAATTTTGAAAAATCTGAACAAGTGCAACAAGTAGAACTAACAACCCTTCTATAATTATGCAATGATGGTAATAAAGGTATGATCCTGTCTTATTATCATAAGAAGATTTCCTGAGATATGGAAACTATGTGATATCAGACGTGCACATACCACGATTGTATGTGATCGCATGATCATATGATGTATTCGTCTGATAAGATCCTGAGGCTTATCATATGACCTCCTACAATGGTCCAACCCCACAATTGTAGGTCAAAACTACAATCATTGATTGTGTCATGGGATTATGCAATACTTAGCAGTTGTATGTATAAACTCATTAAGCCCATATTTATATATTTTGACCCAAATTGACCATTAATCTATCAATGTCAGATACTCAAAACTTCCCTATGACAAATATAAACTTTAAACAACTTAATTTTATGTAAAAGTTGACCAAAGGGAAAACTATGGTGAAAATATTTATGATTTTTCGATAGGAATACCAATAACAATAAAAGATATATTCCTGAATGACAAGAAATCTATGGTTTCAGACTCAAGATTAAGTTTTCAAATTTTTTTGAAAAATCATACGGGGAAATAGGTGTAGTATTTCAGGGTTTTATATTTTTAAACCCAGGTAGTTCGTGTCGGGTTACAAATTATCAAAAAAACAGGCTCACTCAAATGACACAATAGTAGGTTCGTTGTTAGAAACCACGATTATGTATTCCTTTTGTGACAAGTAGGATAGTGAAAACTTACCTAGGAACCTATGAAACTTAAGAACAATCGTGATATTTAACCACAATTGTTCCATAATATTATAGGTTCCTTCCTACTGCTATGTTGGAAGAGAATGATCAGACAACTGGTATCATGATCATGACAACGAGGTACAATCATTGATAACAAATCATGGGATGAGTCCCAAATATCTATCCCTCAGGACTATGCATAATGGTGTTCCAATGACTGAACCTATAATCTTAGGTTGTTCCTATAGTCGTTCGATACTCTCATGTGCTCAGTTTGTAATCCAATTCAACATTTTTTACTTCATTTGTGATCCTTGCACCATTAACAAATATTACACTATACAATATAAAGTACAAAACATGGGTTGCCTCACATGAAGTTTTTGATTTAACATCATGGCACGATGTGGCTAAGTTGGTTTCTTGGACTATTACCAATGATCACATTAGTTTCCTCCCATGAAGCATATAATTTAACATTGTGGCCCAACCTAACTCCCTTGAATACTCAAAATTGTCAAGTTTTAATCTTTCACCAAACCTCATTTTCTTCATCGTTCTTACATAGTGATTGACAAGATGGCCATTTACCTTGAACGGATTTATGCCATGTCCCTAGAGCTTAATTACATCATGCAAAAATACTCTCAACATAATGAATAGTTTAGACCATTTGGATTTTATCTTGACAGGAAACAAATGAAGTCTTAAATTATAAAGCTGGACTAAATCACCTGGGTGGAATTCTCTTTACTCAATATTTCGATCATGGTATTTCTTCATGTTTTCTTTGTTAGTGGCTGATTTTTCATGGTGTAGAGACAGAAATCATCTATGTCATTCATCCACTACAATCTCAATTTGTCTATGTCACTCCATTAAAGATTTAGCCTCTTGAATGCCTACAATGCTTTGTGTTGAAGTTCGACAGGCAAGTGGCATGTTTTACCATACACAAGATGATATGCGGATGTTCCTATATGGGATCATATAGGTTATATGGTAAGCCCACAATGAATTATCTATCCTTCTATCTAGTCTGTCTAATTAGTATTCATAGATTTTACAAAAATAGACTTTATCCCCCTACTTGAGACATCAACTTACCCACTCCGGTATGAATGTTATGGTTCTTATACCTAATGTTTTACTCTATTCTTATCAAGAAAAGTTCTAAAGAAATGGTTATAGAAGTGTGAATCGCCAACACTAATGATAGCTCGGTATGTACACATCTTGAAAAAACATTCTTTTTAAGAAATATTGTAATATGCTAACCTGCATTGTTTGGAAGCACAATTGATTCCACCTACTTGGAGACATAGTTAGCAGCAACCAAAATGTTTTTCATTGCATGTGCTCTAAAAAATATATGCCCATGAAGTCTATATACCATACGTCGAATAACTCAATCTTAGGGATAGTCATCATTGGAAGGTCGTGTTTGCAAGATATGTTTTCTTAACCTTGCTATTGGGAATAAGCCCTAACATAATCATGACTGTCTATAAATCATAGGCTAATAGTAACCACATTGCAAGTTCTTATGTATGGTCCTCGCACATCCATGGCGACCCCCAACTAGAGAGAATTTGGCATGCTTCCAATAGACCCATCATCTCTATCTCAGGAATACATCTTTGGATTACCCCATCTTCATAAACATGAAAGACGAAAATCTCATCCTAACAGAACTTCCTCACTCATGCATAAACCACTTTCATTGTTGAAATGACATTTTTTGGAACCAAATCACTTACTAAAGAATTTTTGAAATTCGCAAACAAGGGATTAAATATTGTTATGCTTCCAAGAACTATTCATCTGGAAAAGTATCATCAATTTAAAGATCACCCACTAGTTTTAGCATAGCCTCCTCCTTAAGAAAGACAACTGATTGACCATCTAATTTTGAGTTCCCTTTTACACATTGACATAAAAATCAAATTCCTGCAATAGAAGTACCCATCTAGTAAACCTCCTCTATACATCTTTATTTTCCATAAGATATCTAAGGGCTGCATGGTCAGTATGCATAATGACTTTTGTGTCAATCAAGTAAGACTGAAATTCTCGAGTGAGAACATAATAGCAAGAAGCTATTATTTAATCACAGTATAATTTTTATGAGTAGGATTAAGTCCTTTTCTAGCATAGTATAGTTGGTGTATTATCTCTCTCACCTTTAGCCTAGGATTTCTCCTAGCACCACGCTACTAGCATTGTAGATCACCTCAAATGGCAAAGCCCAATCCAAAGAAATAATAATGGCGGTTAAAATCAACTTCTCCTTTAGGCATTTTATTTTTTTTAGATAGGCCTCATTATAAATAAATTCAACAACTTGAACATCAAATTAGAAATTTTAGAGAAGTCCTTGATAAATTGTCAATACAAACTTTGATTACCGAATAAACCATCGATGCCCTTTACCAAAACTGGTGGAGGCAACTTCTTAATCACCTCGATATTTATTTTATTGACTTTAATCCCCTTCTTAGAAATTTTATGCTCAAACATTATTCCTTAGTTAATCGTGCAAAGGCATTTCTCCAAGTTTAACACTAAGTTACATTCCTCACTCTCCTCAGAATGATTGAAAGGTTTTCTAAGCAATCATCAAACGTGCCACCCATAACTGAAATGCCATCCATAAAAATATCAATGGTGTCTTCCACTATGATAGAAAAGATGGATATCATACAACACTGGAATGTGACAGGAGCATTGCATAGATCAAACAACATCCTTTTAAAGACAAATGTCCTATATAATTAGGTGAAAGCAGTCTTTTTTAGGTTTTCAAGGTTAATTAATATTTTATTATACCTTGAATAACCATCAAGAAAGTAGTACACGCCCTTAATAATGAGATAATCATCATTTGGTCCATAAAAGGCATAGGAAAGGCATCTTTCTTGGTTCATGAGTTTTACTTCGGATAATCCATGCAAACATCTGATAATCCATGCAAACACACTATTGGGTGACTTCTCCAATAGGAATTAGTTTATTCTTATCATTGGAAACCATAGTAATTTGGCCTTTCTTTGACACATATTGAACTAGCTTACCCATTTACTATCAGTGATATGATTAACCACTACTACATCCAACTACTTAATGATCTCTTTCTTCGTAACCATTTGCATTGTCGGGTAAAATAACCACTAATGCTCAATGCTATGTATGCAAGCCAGCTTAAGCTCAATTTAGTGAGTGCAAATTCAAAGTGGAATTTTAATAATGCGGCAATGGACCATGCAATGGTCCTTTTGAACCTTTTCAACACAAATATTAAGGCTCCTACCTTCACCAACATATCACACAAGATACCCACATGATTCTTCACAATGTGATCCACAATAGAAGTCTTATAGAGGTTGGACGAGGTTTCCCTAACCCCAATTACTTGTTGATAACTAGCTAAATTAGATTAGTGCAACCACCTAAGTCACATAAGGCCTGTGAAAAGTATAAAGATCCAATAGTATAAGGAATTATATCTCTCGGATCTTTCTTCTTTTCAACTAAAGATTGAGAGGAAATTCTTCTACAATGGTGCACATTATCAAAAGTCTCCAAACTCACTGTCCTACTCTTTTTCACCAAATCATTTATGTACTTTGCATAGCTCGATATTTGTTCTAGAGCCTCCAAAAGAAGGATATTTGCAGACAACTCCTTCAACATTGAAATAAACTTTTGATATTTACCCTCTTTGGATTTCTTGTTTAATCTTTGGGAAAAAGGAGGAGGGGGTCATGCGTTGGACTTCAATGATAGTATGACCTCCTTACCCTTTCCTTTGTCATCCTTAGCCTCTTTTAAAATAAATAGATTATTTTTAGATGCCTTTTCATTTACCAATAGATACTCTAATTCCATCGGCCACATCATAAATAACCATATGATCATTCCTCTTGTCATTAACCACAGGCATAGGTCGATTAATATTATCCTTATCACTTTAAGTAGTAATAGATAAATAATGAATATCAATCTTAAGGTTCTAATTGGTGTTACTTGGAAGTATGCTCGATTGATACTAGATTAATATAGAAGACATCTGCCTAAATTGGTGCTCAAGATGTTTACTGGTAGTCACATCAGACTCCACCTTTTGGATCAAACCTAAAATATCTACCTTAATTTTCTTAATAAAAATCTCTTGGCTCTCCAAACCCTTCACAAGTTTTGAAAGCATAGCTTCCATCCTTTAATTGCATCACGGTTCCCCGATAGAACATAAAGGTCACTTTTATCTTTGTTGAAATCTTTTTACTTCCAATCACTGCCTCTATCCATACTTCTATATTATACTGAGACCGATTTTTGTTCCCTCTATAGTAGTTCCAACCACGATTCCTTTCTTAGAGTTCCAATTATTTTTATTATACTATTATCCCTTTGCTTAGAAACCCTTTTCATTTCTACGATGATATTTAGCCTTCTCCTCGGAATACGAATCTTTATACTAAGGATCCTGAACTGATGCACCCACTGTGATGAACTTTTCTACTCTAGTTATTGTAAATGTCTTAGAGTGAAAACCAATATCAATCCTCAACTATGCCACTTCTTGAGCAACTATCAAATATAGTGCTAGTTACTTATTCAAGGTTCCAATTGCATAGGTACCAGCTGGACTATCTTCCTCTTATATATGCCACTCTCTGTTGATTTTCATAATCTGATCCAAGATCTCATATATTTGTTCCCATTATAGACTCATGAATGTCTAACCTATAATAGTGTTCCCATTAGAATCTAGTACTTTATAGAAGATCTATAGAAAGTTTCTACCAGTAATCTTGTGATGTAGCACATTCTATATCTTCTTCTTGAACAACAACCATGTCTCATATAGTGATTTTAAATGTAACTATAAGATGTTATATATTTTATCTTTTAGTTAAATTCTAGAGGGCATGAAAAATTAATCCAATAATTGAGTACTTAATTCATTCAAAGTAGTGAGATATCTATGGGAACTCATATAACCACAGAGTAGCTTCGTGTTAGACCACTAGATTTTAACGATTTTTGTTTTTATAAATCTTTCGAATTTTACTTTGATTTCTTAGTCAAGTTATGATAAGTAATGATAATGCAACCCTTAGAAAGTATTTCAAAATTTTAAGAATGCATTTTGGGGCATTTTAGGACCCCAAAATAGTAAAGGTCCATGTTTAGGGCATGACATGGAAGGATGGCACACATTTATGTAAAATCAGTGGCTTAGTGCAATAAGTGAATGTCATGTCATCTGGTTTCTACAATAAGGATGTGTCATGCCATTGGTTTGCCACAATAAGGGTGTGCCATACCCTTGGAGTGGCGCAATAATAGCATGCAATGCCCAGGGGTAGAGACATGGCAATTTTTTCCTTAGATTTCTTAGAGGGATTTTTGGTCTTTTACCTCTTACTATATCTCCGAACCATAGTAAACAAGATTCCAACCCTCATAACTCAGAATATATGATCTATCTCCTACCAAACCCTCAAGAACACACAAAAGGAATTTGGTATCCAAAATTAAACCATTCAAGGTTCAAATTTAAGTTTCCTTCAAACCATTCACTAACTCCAAGTTTGTGGGGTTTGATCAAGGATAACCTTTCATCCTTGTGCCCAAAAGTTAGGTGTTACCTTGAATTTAAGAACATTATAAATATGTTTTATACTCATTTTTCCTATGCTTAAGATTATGATGTTTCATTATGAGTTGCATATTATATTGCATCTGATTTCATGCTTATTTTGGTTCTATCCACTACAATGATCTCAAGCATTGAGTTTTGATATTTTGATATAAAGTTTTCATGAGATTAGACGATTTCAATTTTATCATAAAGTACCTAGTTTACAAAAATTTTTGGTTTACTTCTTGTTAAAAAGAGTATCATAGCATAATAAAAGTTTTGGCATTGATTTTTAATTAAAAAATGATATGAAGTTCATATAAGAAATTAAGTTTTTAATTTATAAACATAAGTGTATTATGTTTTCAAATATAGCATCTCATATTCTTATTTTAAGGTGAACTTCATAGATATAGCATGAGCAATAGTATGATTTTCAAAGTAGCACCTTGCACCAAGAAGAAGGGTCTATAATATCGTAGTTCCATAAATGTCACGACCCAAAGCCAAGGGTCATGATGAAACTTGTTGTTGAGAGCCTTGACAGGAAATCCTATCACCCAAACTAATATGAAATGAGAGATCAATACTAATCACAAGGCAAGACTCCTAGAGTGGGGTCGAACCTCACATATATAGTAAATGCTGAAATACATAGTCAAGATACCTTACAATACCCCAAAACCTTGTGTCATAGTGTAAGAACTACTGAATATATCTCGAATGTCAAAGATATGATAATAGTCTAGAAGGGATTTAAATCTATCTCATAATACTAAATAAGACATGAAATAGAAAGGAAGGCACAGTAGGCAAACTTTTGAAACATGGAATGACCACTACCTTAGATATACTCCAAATGCAGCCTAATTCAGCTATCCGTGCGGTGTACTCATACTTGAATCTCACTGAAAGAGTGCAGTAGGGATGAGTACAGTCCACTTGTACTTAGTAGGTATCATATGCTGACTTATTAAAGTAGAAAATAAAGCATATAAACATAAACTATAAGCATGCCACTAGTAATAAGAATATATTCAAAATGGTAGCTGACACTGTATCTACTAATAGTTCGATTATATACACATAAAAAATATAGGTAGAGAAAAAAAGAAAAAATATAAATTTACATCAAATACAAGTACATGAAGATAGAGAAAATGGACAAATATCAAGTCAAAGACAAATAAAATTACAGCATAAGCACAATGTATGAAGTGCAATAAAGATCATGATAATGATGACGATGATGGTGATGATGATGTGATGCATGAGGTCATTGTACAACATCTGTATACATCTACAAAGCTAAATATTCCAAAGGTAATACTCATAGGTTTTTCGTAAACCCATATACAACCAATATTCATGACTCCTCTCTGGCACATCCTTTAAAGAGGGTCTATAATGATGTCACTAACTAGTATTTCTAATATTTCTATAATTCTCCTATCTTTCCAATATTTCCATAGTGGTACAAATGTTTCATGATCACATATATGACATAAGACACAATTCAATCACAACATAGAACCACAACAAGTGTAAAACGTGTAAGATGCAATGAGAATGGTGATGCATGAAACACCTATACTTAAAACCACTGAAAAACTTAATATTTTAGTGTCACTAGGGTGGATACGACTAGGGGCTTGTGGATACGACTAGGGGATTGAGTCATACCCCTTAGATATGAGTCATATCTTTTTTCTCCTTCTTTCACGTATCCTAGGTAGGGTGGTGAGGTCTACTCACTATCCTAGGTATGAGTGAATTTCTACTTAATCTTACCTAAGGGTATGAGTCATACCTAGGTGAGATTTATAAGAAAGTCATGAGTTTGGAAGTGGACTGTTATTGGTACCTTTGTTGTGTATGAGGTAGAGGTGAGTCATACCTTTTAGATATGACTCAAAGGTGCATGGTCGTACACTTAACAGTATGTCTAACATAGGAAGGTATGATCAATTGTACTACTCGTACCCTATGGAAAGACTAGTTAAGTGAGTCATATAAGGAGTCATACCCGTGGACTGGTTCAGTTTTTAGCTTTTAACTAAGGGCCTTGAGGTCATTTCCCTTGTCTAAAACCCTAATCCCTCTCACTATATATGCTTGTGTAGCCTTATAAATATCTATTTTGATGAATCAAACATCCTAAATACTCTCATAAGATCATCTTTGAAGAAATAGAGACAAGGGTTTTAAAAGTGCTCTTCAAGAGGTAAAGGGGAGTCAATATTCTTGATGATTCATCTTGTTTAAGGCATGTAACTATACCCCTTGCTAAATAACTCTAAAAACATATATATCACACTTGGATTAGTAAGTTATCATGTCTAAGTGCACACATAAGTATATGTGGTCTCACCAAGAAATATAGTGGCCCTTTTACAAGCCAAGTATCGATCCCACCTGGACTATTGCTAAGCAACTATGTAATTATTGTTCACTATTAAGATTAACTTAGAGAAATATTAACCAAAAGAGTTTAGAAATTGATAAACTAAAAGTAAAGTAAATAGTGCATAAAGTAAATAAATGAGAGAATCAATAGAGGATATCCCATGGTTGAGGAACTTAGAATAATTATACTATGCTATTGAACTTCATTCATTAAAATAGTTGTCTTGGTTATTAATTTGTAGGGTTTATCGTACAATCATAGTCTCCCGACCTCTAATCATCTGTGTAACTTGGACATTAAAACTATATCATTGAGCAGGGATGTAATAATCTAATTAAGTTCTTAAATCTATCATCGTACATGTGAACCAAGCAAGGCTTCTTTGTACATCCCTTACCTAGATGCTAATTCAAATTCTTTATTTAATAAAGGAATAAGAAACTTAGTCTATTTGTCCCTGCGTTCTATCTTTCTATTCCCCCTCCTCAGATCAAAAGGTTGACAATATATATATTCTAATTGTCGTTAATCCTCAAAATAGTTAGATAAAATGATGAAAAAATAAACAAATATGATAATCAATAGAAACAAATTCAATTCATTATGATAGCAAACAGGTTCTTGGCCTTAACCTCGGAAAGAGGGGTTTAGCCACTAATTGACATAATCATAATCCAAATACTTGAATACAGGATTTAATCTATTAAATAGCTAAAGTTCAAGAATATAAACCCTAAAAAACATGTTTATCAGATTCCTCAATCTCCCAAAGATGTCCAAAAGTAAATTAAAAAAATATAGAAAGTCCTATTTATAGACATGCCAATTTGGCCGTGTGTAAGATTTGGTCCGCATCGCGTTAGTGGCTGCCTATGGGCTAAGCCACGCGATGCCTTGGATATCTCATTGACCAAGGAATAAGAGGAATTGTAAATCACATGGCGAGAGTGGTGCAGGGAAGTGTGTATCTCATTGAGTGAGGTCCTCATCGCAGCTAATTCGCATAGGCTTATTGGAAATTGCCTTCCACGCCAACACTTAGTCTTTTGCCTTTGTCATCCATCCCACATGGTATGGTATTGTTTTCTTTTGTTTCCCAACTTGTATTTCATCATTATATCACCATAATCAACTCATTAAAAATCCTACATTATCAAAGACCATATATTAGAGCTCAAAACAACAAAACATTCATAACGATGAACTAAAAACACGGGCAAAGACTAAAATTGTCCACATTGATCTATAGCTTATTGTTCCGACTCTTGAATGCATCCAATTGAACTTTTTAGTTAAAAAACAAGTTATTCCATATATAATTACACAATAATAACCTTATTAACTTATTCAACGAATTATAATCCACCAAGATTTACTAGAACAACACTGTAACGCCCCGAATCTGGAACCCAAAACATTACACGATTCTCATGACCCCAAAGGACCACAAGCTAACCCATGACTTATATCTATAACTGAGTACTATATAATATACTGTAAATATATGAAATATACGTTGTAAGGCCATAAGGATTAGAATTGAACTAATACTAAATATAAAACAATATTTGTAATAGGGTATTATAATACCCAAAACTTAAATAAACTATCTGAAATATATTGTAGATTGAAAGCCTCTAAATTGCCTGAAAATTGTGGAGTTGATGGGACATGTTCCAAACTAACTATGAACTACTAAAATGATAAATTAATAAAATAATCATGCTAATCTTGAATGATGAGGACTCACTTCTAGTCTTGCTGTTGAATGTATGATCTACTTAAGATACTCGGGAGCTCGGGCTTCTAAACCAATTGTATAAAACACAATAGTGAAAATGCTTCAATAAGTTGAATGTACTGGTATGCAAGTGAGGTAGGTTGAATGAAGTGGTTAATATGCATGAACAATATTAACTGACTGAATAACACGAATATAAGAATATATGCATGAGTAAAAGACTATAACGTAATTTTTGATAACACTGACTCGTGAATTCAAATAAGATGAATTTACTAATATCTGAGTGCTAATACTGGGATACTGAATAACTGAGTCTATAGAGTACTGATAACTTTATAACTAAAATAACTGATACCGAGCAACTGTATTGACTGTCTAGGTTCTGATGAAACTAGCTAAGTTCTAAACTGGTCTGAGTTGACCGTATCTGAGAGTCGTAAAATTTAAAGAAATATGTGAGTTCTATTACTGAAACTGAATGATTGTATTTGACAGTCCTAATTCTGTAACTGAAACTATGGGAAGTAGTCATCAAACTGACATACCCCTAATAAGCTATTATAGCTGGATTGGGGTCCAATCTATAACCCCAATTAGAAAGGTGTCACTACCACACCACTGGTAAGGACAAGCTATGGGTGACCCTCATCTAACAATGTCCCTAAAAAAGAATGATGGGACCCTTATCTGGCAGTGTTTATCCACCTCACAAACCCTTATCTTTCAGTGTTGATGTCTTAACCTATGTTGGCTACATTGTTCTGGAATGTAGTGATTGATTTTAAGGATCATACCCTCGACTTTCAGTGTGTGTCCTCATCCTTGGGTTCACGCGATGCTAAATGCTACTCCTATCTGAATAGACATTGAACATAATAACTGAACTGAACTGGACTATGTTCATTGAGTTTCGTTAACTGACGGAATACTACAGTGATAACTGAATTACTAAGATTTATTGGGTTTACTGAGTTTTTTGAGTTTTCTTGAGTCACATGACTGGTTGAATTCTACTGAACATGGCTTAACTGAGGATATCATGAAAACATGACACTGGCTCTAGAAACACAATTAAATTTTCAGGTACAAGTACCCACTAGACTGGATAGCATGAAACTGACAGAACATGACACTTCTTGAAGACATGACTAATATCAACAATTCATAATACATCAATTTAGGGATTTCATGAAGTACAAGGTTATCTTGTACAGGAATGGAATTGCATATAAACATGTCATACATTTATAAACCGATTCTCATGTACATTCCCTCAACCATTCATAATGCATACAATATCTTAGAAGTTATTCTAGGGTAAAGCATGCATTTATCACTTGTGTCACAATTAAGCTATATTGCATAGTTTTTATTCTCTTAGGTATTTTATCAAACACCTAGGATGCATGACTTAGGGCATAGGCATGGCCATCAAATTAATACAACAAAACTCCATATTTCAACTCAATTCCACATTTCAAACCACATACTATCATAGGTTCATGAACAACACATAAAGATTCTAACTTGGGAATCATACAACCATAATCACAATAACATATTCAACCCACAACAAAATATTCACAATACAAGACTTAAAACTTGATTCTTGGGCCTCATGGATGAAAGGAATCCATGAATGAACATTGTGCATACCTTAGTTCTTGATTCTATGAAGATTGACGGATAGATTCTTGAATTTGAGTCTGGATTTCTTAAGATACAGTTTCTTAGATTGAGAGACAATGATTTTGTTCTTGAGAGAAAGTGAGAAAAAGTGATATAATTGGGATTTTATGGCATAATTTCATGGTTAAAGGCTGATTTGGGTCATGAAACGAGACCCACTTTCCCTTAGAAGATTTTTATTTTTCATCACTGAAAACCCGATTTGGGCACCTGGTGCGATGCGGCACGCCATCGCATTGTGCCACTGGAAATTGCAAACTGGGAAATTGGGCAATGGCGTGATGCAGAGCTATCACGTTACACTTTGTTTGCGATCGGGAAGTTTGGTGCGACGCAGTGTAATAGCAGAGTCTTACTGGAAAAATTAAAATTCTTAATTGGAGCCTTGGCACTACGCACCATAATTATGGAAGACCACTAGATTTTGATGATTGCCATTTCGGCCTGCTCCGCGATGCGTTGATGGCTCAAGTGGCACACTGTCTTACTAAAATGGTTGTAACTCTTCGCTCGGGTGTCGGATTTGGGTGAATCTTATATCGATGGAAAGTTTATTCAATTTCCCACATGATAAAAGTTGATTCATTTTTAAAACAACTCTTTGAAATATTTGGGATGAATTTAAGTTAACATTGTAACTACTACTTAAATACTTAGCTGTTTATTTATATCATTATTAACATATAAATCACTCAAGAAGTCCTTAAAACAATGCTAAATGAGCTAGGAGAGCAACAGTAAAGTGCATATATACGCCTAACATCACCACCCGACACTTACAGCCTTATTCATCCTTCAACAACTCTATACTCTAAGCATCATAATCTGAGGATACTCGACACTTCTGCTACATGCAGGATATTCAAACTAGAAGTAAAATGACTACACAAAATGCAAGTTTTTACATTAAGCATGTTACATACATAATTTAATATTCAAGAACACTACTTAAAAACATCCTTGTCTCAAAAATTGACTAGCCTAGTTGGAAAACTCATGCATATTGTTAAATAAAAGATATCATACAAATCCCCTAACTATCATCAAATATGCACCCACACCAAAAGAGAGTTACCAATAATAACTCACATAAATGCACGTTATAAGAAAATGGGTACAAGAATCAAATTACACTTATCCTCCCAAGGAATTCATAAGTTTACATGATGAACCATAGGCTTGACCTTAGTATAGTACTCCACAAATATCAGAATGATGACGCTTAGGATCAAATAGGTCTTTAAAAGTTGTAAGATGTAAGAAAAGTGATGAGTAGGAACTATTTTTGCCAAGATAGTGACTATCTTCCCTAAGCTCTTCAATAAATCATATTTTACAATTAAGACCAACCTCTAACAACCAAATTACACCATATTTATTTTCCCACATCTTTTGGTTTTCCCTATCTCATTAAGCTTATTCACTTACACAATGGTGGGATTTTGTTATGTTCATATCAGGCAAGTTCTAGACATCACATACAATAATGAATATACAACACCTTACACACACATGGCACATGTTTAACTGACGTAGGATCATCATAGAATCTCAACCAAACAACAACATGAATTCATCATTAAGCCAACTAGTAAAAGAGTTATAAACAAGAGCCTAGGTGTCTCAAAAGTAGTAATTCACACAATCAACATGCTCTTTACAACCAAACCACTTGCATTATATAGTTAATATCACACCAATAAGAATATCTCACTTAATACTAAAGTAAATCTTTTAAAATTACCCTAAAAATTTGAATTTCCCTGCCCCACAGTTAGAAATCTACATTGTCTCCAAAGTATACTTTAAAAGTAGAGATAGAAATACTCTCTGAGGCCTCTAGGACTAGCTAGTAGCATCTTTATCAATAAAGAGGGTCTGGGAGACCGACACTTAGTCTTTACCATGCTCCTTAACTCAGGTTTTCTGGTACTCAGACATTCCATCAATCTATGACTCAACAAAAATAAAAACATCGTGAAGTAGAAACTACAAACTGAAAATAAAACATACTTACTTAACTTGGATTTCTTCTCAAGAAGCACTAGATTTAGTGTCGCGGTACCACCCAATCTACGATGCAACCATATTCTTTCATCATCTTTCTCTCACTCAGATGCCATTATCTTATTTATTTCTAACCTCTTGAGTGTAAAAATTCAAGGTTAATAGCTTCTTAAACTTTAGCCTTTTCAGTCTCATTAATCTACATTATGTCAGGATTAGGTATTAGGAAGATTTAAGAGGTCTTTGGTGGATAAAACACCACCATCCCACACTTATCCTCTTCAATCACTATAATCATGCACAAATATTTGTAGTGGGACAGTGTCATAAGTGGTTTGTACACTTTAAAAATTACCTATTCCATATCCAACTTCATTGTAAGTGTGCCCTCTCTTACATCAATCAACTCTCCTCTAGTCACTAAAAATAGATGCCCTTAAATGACCGATACTCTTTTGTCTACCTAAAAATCCAAGACAATAAAGTCAGAAAGAATAATAAAGTTACAAAAAATGATTAGGACATCCTCTTCAATCCTCGGGATGATCTAGGGTCCGGTCTTCTAACTAGAGTATGACTGGGCTCGGTCTTAGCTTCCCTAAGCCTAAAGTGTTGAATAAGAAGAGGGGCATCAAATTGACACTTTCCCTTAAATTACTTAATGCATGGATCACCTCATTGCTGCCAATTTTAATGGGGAGAGTGAAACTCCTAGGATCTTTATGTTTTGTGGAATTTTATGCATCACTATAGAACTACACTCTTTAGTGAATTCTATTGTCACAATATCCTACAACATAACTTTGTTAGCAACCACATCTTTCAAGTACTTATCATACTTTGGCATTCCCTTCAAAACATCTAAGGAGATAAGTTAATGTAGATCTCTCTGAATATGCCTAAGAACTACTTAAAGCATGCATCCTCCTTTGCCTTTATGTTCTTCTATGGATAAGGTTGTGTGGGATGTTCTTCACTTCTTCAACAACTTTTTCTTTCGAGTACTCAGAGTTCCCTGAATTTTGAACAACTTGGTCAGATACTAGTAGGGCAATCTCTTCTATATTTATCTCCTTTGTTTTCTTTGGAGGTCCTTTATTAAGCTCCTTACCACTCCACAAAGTGATTGCCATAAATTTATTAGGATTTACTGTAACACTTGTCAAATCTCCTTGAGACCTGGTATTTTTTGCCTTCAAAAACTGACTAATTTGTAGCTCTAAGCTCCTCGTAGTTGTTTGCTGGCTCTTTAGATTTGTTGTTAATTTTGCTTGAGTAGCCATAATTTTCTTTAGAATCTCTTCCACAATATTATTCTAAGTTGTGGCCTAATTTTTCTTAACTTGTTGCTACTAAAATTGTTACTGATTGTTCTATGAAGTATTTAGGTGTTGATTATGCCATTTTTTATCATAGGCATTTACATAGTTCGGCCTATGATCATTACCCACAAATATTACAGACTCAGGATTTGCACATATTGCTTTGAATGTCCAATGTTATGACAAACCTCACACCAACCTACAATTTATTGAATTGCATTAATTATGGCTACAGGTTGTACAACCCCGAGCTTCATACTTCTTATTTAATTCTATAAAGTAGTAAGATGAGCAGATAAGGTAGTAAAATGGTCCACCTCTAACATACTAGCAACCTTCTTTGGAAAATTCCTTTAGTCTAAAGGAAACTCAATATTACCTTGCGCAATTCTATTCAACAAAGTATACCACTCACCATAGGTCGTCTCTAGAGCTTGACCACATGTAGCTGAATCTAGCAAAATTTTTGCATTATGGTAAAATGCCTAAAAAAGTGTGAGCTAATGCCTTATTGGACTGCTGATGGTGTGGAATGTCTCGCAGAAGAGCTTTGAACAGCTCACAAGCATGATAAAAATTCTCATCTAGCTTTTGTTTGAAGCATATTATCTCACTACAAAGTCTCCCAGTCTTACAGTATGGGAAGACTTAGATGAGGAATCTTTGGGCTATTTTATCCCAGGTTGTGATTGAATTTGCCAGCTCTGCATTTAATCACGTCTTTGCTTTACCCAACCGTTAAAAAGGAAATAACATCAGCCTCACATAGTCAGTTGACACACTGATAAAGATGAATGTGTCACTGATCTGCAAAAAGTTTTGTAGGTGGACTTGTGGATCTTCATGCGAAAGACTGATATACTGTCCACTACTGATCAAAAGTTGCACCATATTTTGGTTTAGCTAAAATTACCTCCAGTAGTCGGTTTCTGGAAGGGTGAGGCCAAATTTATTGAAAATAGGATTATCTCTTCTCTAACTGTCCTGCGGGATAGTTGTTCTTAGCCATGAGACAAGGATTGTCTAGATCTTCTTCAATTTTTAGAATATGGGGGACAGGGATTTCTACTCTCCTTCGTTGATGGAAGCATTCCTCGAGTTTGGGGATTAGTTCAACAAATTCCCTATCCCCTGCCAGTTTACTAGCCTGTAAGCCTATTTCCTGCAAATATAAAACCAAGACCAAGCGTAAAGCACCAAAGAAATCTATAAAGTGAAACTAAAAATAAAATAGTTGCCAAATTAGAAGACTCCAGCAATGGTGCAAAATACTTATCGCGCACACGCAAGTATACGTGGTCTCACCAAGTAATATCGTAGACCTTTCACAAGCCAAGTATTGATCCAATAGGGACAAGTGTTATCCAACTATAAAATTCCAGTTCACTATTATGATTAACTTATTGAAAGCGTAACCAAAATAGTTTTTAAATTGATAAACTAAAAGTAAAGTACGCAGTGTGTAAAGTAAAGACTTGAGATAATAAATGGAGGAAAGCCCAGAGTTAAGGCACTTCGAATAATCATACTATGCTATTTAACTTCATTTATTAAATTTTTTATCCTGTTTATTGATTTGTATGGTTTATCACATGATCATGGTCTCCCAACCTCTAATCATCTACCTAAATTAAACATTACAACAACATCATTGAGCGATGATGTAATAATCCAATTAAGTGCATAAAGTTATCATCCTACATATGAAACAAGAAAGGATTCTACGTACATATCTGTCCTAGATGCTAATTCAAGTTCTTTATTTTATAAAAGAATAAGAACCTTACTCTATTCATTCCCATGTTCTATCTTTCTATTCCCCCTCGCAAGATCACAAGGTCGAGAATACATATATTTTAAGGGCTGTGAATCCTCAAAATAATAAAAACAAGGATGAAAAAATTACCAAATATGATAATAAATCCAAACAAATTTAATTCATAATGATAGAAAACATGTTCTTGGCCTTTAACACCGGAAAGGGGACGTTTATCCACTAATAGACATAATCATAATCCAAATAATTGAATACATGATTCAATCTATTAAAAAGATAAAGTTAAGCATATAAATAATAAAAAATATGTGTCGCGGCCTTCTAAAGCTCTCAAAGATGTGAAAAAGTAATACAATACGTACACAAAGTCTTATTTACAGGCATGCCAATTTGGTCGTGTGTGAGATTTGGTCGGCATCGCGTTGGTGGCTTCCTATGGGATAAGCCATGCTATGCCTTGGATATATTGTAGAATAAGCCACATAAGCTGTTAGAAATCACATGGAGGGAGTGGCTAAGGGTGTGGATATTACATTAAAGAAGGTCCCTATCACGGCCAATTTCCGTAGGCTCATAGGAAATTGCCTTCCATCCCAACACATAGTCTTTAGCTTTCGTCTTCCATCCAACGTCTTATGGTATTATTTTCCTTTGGTTCTCATCTTTTATTTCATCAATATATCAACATAATCAACTCACCAAGAGTCCCACATGTTAAAATACCAAAGTTAGAGCTTAAAACAACAAAACATTCATAATGATGAGCTAAAAGCTCGAGCTAAGACTAAGCTTGTACACATTGGTTCCGACTCTTAACTTGATCTAATTGAACTTTACACATTACAAAATTTTTTTTCCATACATAACTAAAAACCAATAACCTTAGTAACTCATTCAACACATTAGAATCCACCACGATAGACTAGAACAACCCCTAGCTCAAGCTAGAAAAACTAGTTTTCTTGGTTGAATTCTAAATGATCCAATTATGTACAAAGTTGCTTGAAAACACCTTTGAACATTGAAATTACAACTTAAACACTTATATTATAATTTATGTCATTATTAAATCTTAAATCACTTAAGAATTCCTCTAGAAAAGGCTAAATGAGCTTGGAAAAAAATATTGTAGTGCATAAATACACCCAACATCATAAGTGTACATGTTGGTTTGGAAATCAAATGAAAAGAGTTTTGTTGACTAATGATGAATAATGATGACTCTTACTTACACTTACGTTTATACATGTTATTGATGGTAGTTCACATATGTGAATTCTTGTTGTATGTGGTCTAACATGTGGGTCTTGAGTAACCCTAGGCTTGATGATTCCTGCCATGAATTTGACCTTGGTAAAGGCATGTGCATAAGGTGTTTGCAAATATTTCTAAGTGAAATGTCTAGTACATGATGATGATGTTTTTAACTAGGGAAATAGCCCAATATGTATGAACTCTTTATAAATGATATTGTGAAGGTAAAATGAGGCATGTATTGTGTAATTGATGACCTTGATGGCTTAATGAATAAGAAGGGGGTTAAAGTCCATAACATGAAAATGAACTTGAATTGTGTATTGAACTAAATTTTTATATAGAATTGCTAATAATGTGTGAATAGCTTGTAAGGGTCTTAAGGGCCATAGTTTGAATTATATGATGATTTGAATTAAGGCATTGTCCATTGGAATGGATGAGCAATGAAGGATCCTATGAGCACCATCTGGTCATGTATGTTGTTGAATTGGCTAAATGGGTTAAATTCCTTATGGGTGGAATTAAATGTACATTGATGTATGGACAAAGGGATAGAGTCCCAATGTTTACTAATTATAGTCATGATGTCTTGAGGTTTAAAGTTCCTTGGCTAATAAAATTGTTGGTGGTTAAAGTCCCATGTATAATGATATCTCATGAGTTCGAAGTGCCTCGCTAAATAAATTGTCTTAGGGTTATAGTCCCCTATCTAATATTACATGAAGTTAGATTCCCTAGCAAAATATCAGAGCCTGTGCTCAGAATCTATTTCTTGAATGAATGAGTGTATGTTTACAGTCCCTCGCTTATATGGATGTGTGAGAGTGGTTAGGGTCCCTCACTTAAATAGATATGTATGTGGTTAGAGTCCTTTACTAGATGATATTGAAATATGGTTAAATTCCTATGCCTAATGATAAATTCTTGAATCTATCAGTGTGGAAGGTTGGACTCCTCCATTGCATGTATGATGAATGAGTGCTTACAAAGAGTTTATATGACTTGTCCTCTTGATTAGCATGTGATATGTCTATATATATGGATATGGTTATAAATGTGATTGAATATGTCTTGTTGTTTAATGATGATGCTATCTTATCCTTACCCTTGAGTTACATATTAGAATTCCAACTGCTAACTTTCTTCGGACGCTATGTCCCCATGTGATATCAAGTATAGGGTATCATATTCTCTTCCTGCTTAGTGATTAAGTGATTGAAGAAGTTCGTGCATTGACTATAGAGTGGTGAGCTTCCTTATTTTGGAAGACATTCATTCTTGGTCACCCAATCTTTAGATTTAGTCTTATTGACTTGGTTTGGCTATTGTCGGGGGCTTGTCTTGATATATATATGTTTCTAAACTTTATTTTGTGTAGAGGTATTATGGATGACTATAGACTTGGGCATGTTGACTAGTGTGTTGATACTTATGAAATGATTAAACATTGTTTGAGTTATGATTTTTAATATTTTTTCTGCTATCTTATTATGCGGTTGGGATTCACCTGACCCTTGGGTTTGATTTGATGATTGTGATGGGTTATCTGGTAACCTCCGATTCATGTGGGCTTGAGGTGCCCTATGACATGGCTCGATTTTAAGTCATGTCAAGGCAATTCTTGCAACCAACCCAAATTAAAATATACCATAACAAATCAATAGACCATCAACATGGGCCAAAAATCCACTCAAATATATTAACCATCCATGGTCCAATATAATCCGTAACCATCAAGTGAAACATGCATGAAAAGTGTCACTAATACCACATAATTCCATAAGAGTAGGCTTTTCCCACTAAAAAGTTTTAACAAAACATGTATATTTCAATGTCATGCCAAAAAATAATACATGACTCCACACGGTCAGACATAGAGATTAATGTCTCAAAACCACAAAATACTATCCACATAAGCCCCACACGACAAATAAATCACCTAAACACATTTTCCATGTCACAACCACATACCCATGGCATGCTTTTACATTATCATTAACTACCCAACCTAGTCTAAAAAAAGTTAAGCCATAACCTACTTCGAATGCTGAAACGGAAAGGATTAAGCTTTATCATTGAGCTTTCACCCTACGGACAGAACCAAAATTAGATAAAACATAAACATGTAGGATATATACATCAAAAGTAAGTCAATAATACCCATATCGTCCACTTTCGAATTAGGATTAAAATGGACCCCAAAATGGGTTTCCAAATAAAGAAGGATAAAATTAGAAAACTTTAGTCCAAAAACATTTTTCCCATGATCAAAGAACTCATAGAAGAAAATCAAAGTTAAAAAAGTTGAATTTGGGGTTTGAATCAATGAAATGCTAATTTGGGCCTTTCGATCCAAATTTTCCATATTTCACTTTTCAATTCTAAGTTTATACAAGATTTAAATAATAAAATTCAAAAGAAAATAATTGTAATTGAGATTTGGAGATTACCCAATCTTGAAAATGGAATAAAATTCTCAAAAACTTGAACCCCAAGCTCCAAGTTTCAAAATGATGAAAGAATCTCAAAAAAGGGAATAAATCCCACCTAGGTATTGCCTAAGCGACTATCGATTTTCATAGAATTGACCCCCAACACATATTATCACAACTTTTTAAACAGAGGGTAGAAATGAGATTAAAAAGTTGTAAAACCATACCTCTCACGACCCAATTTGGAAGGTCATGATGGTGCCTACCATAGCCCTCCAGTAGGAAAGTAAAATCATAGTCCGGAATGGCTAGTAAAGGACTACTCAACAATATAAGGAAAACAATGACGAATATAAGAGGTAAAGATCAATACATAAGAAAATCCCAAAACCTGGTGCTATTAGTACAAGACCTTCTAAATATAATATGAGTATAAAAGTTAAATATCAAGAGAATTAGACTGATACAACTTATATTTGTATACAATATAGAGACTAGTCTAGTACATAAGATGAGATGAGTAATACTCAAAGCATGAGGAGGTCACTCTATGTCTCCAAACCATGGCTGCTCCGCACGATGCACACATCAATGAAGATAACCTGTACTATGATCTGCAAGCTACAGAAGTGTAGTATGAGTACCAAATGAATGCTACTCAGTAGACAACTTCCAACTGAGCGCCAAAGATAAAGCAAAAATATACAACATATAAATAGAATAGAAACTACATCAAATATTCTAGAAATTGTATAACAAGTCAATGGGATAATAAAGAACAACTATCCTTTTCATGTCCAAAGGTCTAACATCTTAAGACTAAGGAAGTATCAGGGTGAACAATCCTATTCCAGCTACCTTTAATATACACCAATGCTATACTGTATATCCTAGGATAATATATAAATAACGAGAAAAATAAAAATATATAGTAATATACAATGTGAAGAAACGACTATACAATATGAACAATGAAGAAGGGGATATATGCTAGTGCCATAACATCATATAGCCTGATATATATACGCATGTAACCCTGAGTTCATATCAAGCATAAACTAGATCATCATCATTTTCTCATGTTAAGACCTTATTATAATACTATCAGGATTTAATGCTATCATACTTAGGGTTGCTAATCCACATGGATAGACATGATATAATCGTACATAACAATACAATCATAAGATAAAAGTGGATGACACATACCACAAATCTCGATACCAAATCAGCAACCAATCTGTCATAAGCTAGATATAATAATGATCTTAACAATGATAATAACAATATCAATAACAATAAAAATAATGGGCTACTCAGGGCAACCATATATCTAATTGATCCTATGCATATACCCGCCATCCAGACTCAGAAGGTTCAATCAACATATAGAAATATAAGGTAGAGTCTTCCCACATATCTATGCAACTACCCCGCAACAGCTGATAGACATAGGAACATATTGGTAATAGGAGATTGTAACATCCCAAAAATCAAGTTTCGAGACGCCACACAGTGCTTAGGGTCACAAGTGAACCCAAGCTAACGCTTTTCATTGGTGTAACTTAAAAGCAACTGACTAAAACATAATTCTGAGAGAATGAAGCTGAAAATGTCTCAATGCAGAATCTGTTCAGTTCAATATTGGAACTACAAGATGACAATTCTACTAACACATATACATATACAAGAATTAGACTGAATACATCAACCACTACTACTATCTATGAAGCCTCTAGTAGTATAGTTTGTACATAGTTGAGTCATGACTCCCAACTACTGCACTCAATACAACTGGCGAAATAAGATACAATGCTCTAAACTGAAATAACCGACCCAATTCCCTCAACTATGAGGACTCTTTACCTGCAGATCGGAAATAGTAATTGAATAGAATAGTAAATGGGGGTCAGCACAAAGAGAATATACTGAGTATGTGGGGGTGCATGGAACACTTTAAGTAACATCATCAATTTCATGAAAACATGCATACAGACAATGATGACTCAGTTGGCTTGAGTTATATCAAATCATACTCTTCATACTTTCATAATAAATAGTTCAAATAGTAAAATGTCATAATCCATGTAAATCATTAAAAATCATAAATTATTATATCGTCAAAATTCATCATGGGTAATCATAATTCATCATAATAACTTAACTCTTTGACACAAATCTCGAAGTGACTCGGTAATTCAAGAAACATGACTTTTATGGGCAGGGGAGTTTTCTATAACCGACAATCTCACGTGAGCTGCGTGGAATACCAACATTTGAAACCCCCATTGGCTGGAGCGTCATACTCTTTGCCAGGGAGTACGACCTTAAAACTACAATAATTATTATCGGGCTCTCTGGCCAATAATATCATCATCAAACAACCCTACAGTGGCACATAGGTTTAGGGAAATACCAAATTTCCCTCTTGGTGCTAAGTACTACTCCTCAACAAGCTCAGAACGCATTAGGAGATTCACCATCATCATCACAAGGATCTACCATAAAGACCAATACAACTATCTCAATTAATAATTCATCAACAATTTTTGGATTCCTAACCCAACTTCGACTTAAAACATTTCAATCTTTTTCAACACCATCAAAGTATCAATGCATTGAACCATAACCGACTCGACATTTGGACAAGGATATGAAAACTCAATACGTAATATTTTCAACAATTCAACTTATCAAAATCATCTAGAAAAAAAACCAAAATTCATCTCAACATCTATATGAAAATCAATCTTTCTCATATTCAAAATCATCTCGAGTCTACAAGTTCAAGGTCAATGTACTCAAATTATAATTCTTTCAATTCGATAATTAAATCATGACAAAAGATTTTAAAAAGAACTTGAGACCTTCAATTCATAATAAGAATTCATATTCCATAGTACAACTCAAATCACGACTTTTATCTCGAAAGCCTTAAGAAATATCATTTCATTGTAGTAGTATGCAATTCATAGCATAAATTCTCAATTTAAGAAGTAGAGTAATGAAGTAATCATGTATATCAATATTGGAAAAACAATTCAAAGTCTTATAAATCCTTCATAAAGTAATTTGAGTGTATACCCATTTCCGAATATCTTAAAATTTCAATAATAGAACTCAACCTTTTTAAATGTCAAAATGTAACAGTTTATCAAGTCATGACAACATCAATATTTTTGAGAAAATATCAAGACTCATGGTAACATCTCAAATGTTATATATCAATATGCTTAATGATTCAATTTCGTCATAAAGAAGATTTATACTTATCATAAATCTCAAAATCATTCCAAAATACCATTTCAACATATATCTCGAAATCATTCAAAATAAAAATATGAAATTTACAATTATAGATATCAAGACATCTCATGTCTCAAATATATATTCAATAATTCATATCGTCATTTAAGCATAAAGCTTGACACATATCTCAAAATATTATTCCAAAATACCATCTCGACATACGTCCCAAAATCATTCAAAATACCACCTCGTGGTAAAAGTGTGTAGTTCGCAATGATAATTATTAAATCATATAATAAAAATATTGAGATAATCATATAAATCAAAGTTTATTCATTCAACCATCATAATCTCATAATTAAATTATTTAGACCTAATCTCACTTGCAAAACCATAATAAAATTAAAGCTTTAGGCACAAGAATGAAAGATTGCTCTTGTTCAAAACCCCACATATCTTGAAATTGACTTCTTGATTACGGAATCCTAATCAAACAAATAATGGGTGCTCCTCGAAGGTCTTGAAATGAGGAGTTCGTTTATCGAATTAATTTTGGATTTCTATGGTGAAATTGAAAGATATTTGGAGCACAAAATTGACGTAGGTTTTAGTTCTCTCAATGTTTTTGATGGAATAACATGAATTTTATGGTTCAATATAGGTATAAATGGACAATTTTCGTTCATGAAGTGAAGGCATAATGAAAAAAATGCCCTTAAAAATCAAATAATTCTCGAATTTTTCCTTTGGTGGACTGTTTTGATAGTCTGAAGTAGATCAATCATAATGTTTTACTCCGATATCCAAATTGGATGAAACCAATTTCATTAGAAAGAGGACTCTCATATCTTTCTGTTGATATATAGTATCTCACCCAGATCAGTGTGTTCCAGGAGTTATGATTGTTTGAAGTTGATCCAAAAATTCACTTTTGATAGGCTGAAGTAGATCGACCATAACTTTTTGCTCCGATAGACAAATTGGATGAAACTAATTTCATCGGAAAGAGGACTCGGAGAGATATCTATTGAAATAGAGTAGATAACCCATATCATTATGTTCGAGGTGTTACGATCGTTTAAATTTGGAGCAAAAATATGTCAGGCCTCAGTACTTTTTCCTGCATATTTTACTGTTCACAGTTCGATCGGAATGGTCATAGGTCGATCGAAATAGTCGTAACTTATCTGTCGAGTGTCCATTTTTGACGATCTAATATCGTTGGAATGCTTATTCAATACTCTAAGCAATGGTTGGTCAACGTCTTAGAAATAAAACACAGAAAATTAATGAATCGCTCTAAAGCGTAGAACTCGATATTTTCTCATGAAATCTTTATGAAGAAAATTTTCTGGGGTATTACATTATCTCCCCTTTAGAAACATTCATCCTCGAATGTCGCTTGATAGAATAAAAGCACTGATCAACTAACCTTCTTAAAGGATGCAAACATCTGAGACATATTGGCGCGATTGGAATTACAGTTTCCTAGTCCTCATACTAAACATGCATATCTGACGCATAAATATCTAGCTGAACTGACTCTGGAATGTATGAATGTGTATGCAACAATAGCCAATTCAAGGCTCGTAATGAGAACTTGACCATAAACTAGATGTGTTTAAAACATGCAAGCTTTAAGAAGTCATGGGGTATCTCCCTCTTGGGACTCTATGTTCCTCTACAACACTAATTTCACAGGGTCACTAAGACTGTGCACGGGGCACGTATGAATTAGCTCATATGCATGACACAAGAACAGAGGTATACTCGTAACTACTGAGATGCTCCATATGGAAATGATTTCTTTCCTAAGATCCTTAGATAACCTGATGAAATGATAAATGAGAAGGTACACTATACGATTCTGATTGACTGAGCTGGAATACTTGGAAAACAAAGATCGTCTAGTAGAAGTTTATGAATTGAAGTATAACTAGCTTCCAGAATCTGAAACGTGTACACCACAATCCCTCAAGATAACCACTTAAAACTTCAACTAACCACAATACACATGAAATCTTAATCTCAATCTTACTTCACATTACCACTTAGCTTAAAATAAGCATACACCATCTACATCTTCAAAGCGTTCAACTCAACTTCGGAATTTCAATCTTAGAGTATAATGGTCATCTTAATTTTTTTCTCATCCTTAATGGACCACACTACCTCTGTCATCGCTTATTAAAATCACGCTTGTAAACTTATATTTCTAAACCATAAGAATCAAAATCACATCTACGAAGCTCAACCATTACAGTCATACACTAATCCTCGAAATTAAAGCAGTCCCATTGTATCTTGGGTGAACTTTCTCATCATAAACATAGCATCAAACTTAATCACGAATCAACAAAACTTAGACTCTTATATCCACTATTCAAGACTACTAGATCACTTCCTAACAAATAATACCATTAATCAAGAAATCATTATAGTCACCTTCACGATCACCAATCATTCAAACTTAACTTTTAGCACTCAATATAACTTAAAACTTTTCACACAAAATTTCCACTTAGAAACTATAAAACAATCCTCAACAAATACTAGCCCATTTAAACTTCATAACAATAATAATTGGTCATAATCATATAGCTTATCTTATTCACAATCCATTAACACGTGCTTCTTTCATCCGTCACTACTATCTATCCTTCATACATAACTTAACTTAGTTCATAGCTCTCTACGTCTTAACTTAACTTCCTCTTGCAACCCGGCAACGGCATAATTTAGCAACACTCATCCACCGAGTACTTCCATTACTAACCTATACTCTCTGGCATACAAATACCTCAACACCCATTTTATACCTCGAACAAACTACATCACAAAATTGACACAAAAGGATATATCACTCCCTATTAACCCCAAATGTATGAAAAAATGGATTCCGTTATACTTATGCTCAACAAATCACACTTACCATTCTTCTTACTACTACACCTCTAAATCCCACATTTTCAGCCAGCACAAGGAACAAGATGAACTACAAGTTGCTAGTGGATCGAAATAGGCCGCACACGGCTAGACTAGGCTTTGAATATTAGTTTTGAAAAAAACTTTAAGGTAAATAACAAAACACCTGTGCTAGTGAATCGAAAGAGCCCCATACGGCTTCACCAGACTTTCATTTTTTTTTCAACAGTATGATGATAGCAAGATTATGGGAGATAGGAACTTGGCATACCATATTTGATGATCAAGGAGTATGTATCCTCTCAGTCTTAGCGGAACAAGTCATAAAGAAGAGGACATAACATGAAACTTCAGGAACTTATAACACACTGGGAGGCTCTTCTTATACCACTTTTATGAGACTTCTAAAATATTTTGCTAATCAGTCTAAAAACATTATCAGGAAAAGAACTAGGACTTCCTGCTCATACTATCTCAAGAATAGCACATAGATAGAAAAGTACAAGCTGTCACTTATAGATCATGAAAAGAAATTTGGTAGCTTATTTGGTTTAAACTTATTGCATGATTCAAGACTTGAAAGAACAGCATCCTTTCCTAAATGCCTTATAGCCTCTCAAAGAAAAGTACAGACGTCTCCATACTGTTCTGCATGATTCTACTAGACACGGCTTCATAGACACCCTAGTACACTTGAACTCTATGATTGATACCAAGTTTGTAACATCCCAAAAATCAAGTTCCAAGATGCCACACGGTGCTTAGGGTCACAAGTGATCGCAAGCTAACTCTTTTCATCGGTATATCTCAAAAGCAACTGATTAAAACATAATTATGAGAGAATGAAGCTGAAAATATCTCAATATAGAATCTATTTAGTACAATATTGGAATTATAAGATGACAATTCTACTAACACATAAAATATACAAGAAGGAGACTGAATACATCAACCACTACTACTATCTATGAAGCCTCTACTAGTATAATTTGTACATAGTCGGGTCATGACTCCCAACTACCGCACTCAACACGGCGGACGAAAGAAGTTACAATGCTAAAAACTTAAAGAACCAACCCAAGTCCCGGAACTGTGAAGATTCTTTTCCTACTAACCAGAAACTACAACTGAATAGAAGAGTAAATGAGGGTCAGCACAAAGAGAATATACTGAGTATGTGGAGGTTCATGAAATACTTTAAATAACATCATAAATTTCATGAAAACATGCATACAGACAATTATGACTCACTTGTCTTGTGTTATATCAAATCATACTCTTCATACTTTCATAATAAATAGTTTAAATGGTAAAATATCATAATCCATGTAAATCATCAAAAATCATAAATTATCATATCATCAAAATCCATCATAGGTAATAAGAATTCATCATAACATCTCAACTCTTTGACTCAAATCTCGGAGTGACTCAGTAATTAAAGAAATATGACATTTATATACAGGGGAGTTTCCTATAACCGACAACCCCACAAGAGCTACATGGAATACCAACATTTGAAACCCCCATTGGAGGGAGCGTCATACTCTTTGCCAGGGAGTATGACCTTAAAACTGAAACAATCATAATCGGGTTCTCTGGCCAATAATATCATTATCAAACAACCCTACGGTGGCACATAGGTTTGGAGAAATACTAATTTTTCCTCTCGGTGCTAAGTACTACTCCCCGACAAGCTCAGAACGCGTTAGGACATCCACCATCATCATCACAAGGGTCTATCATAAAGACCAAAACAAATATCTTAATTTATAACTCATCAACAATTTGTGGATTCCTAACCCCAACTTTGACTTCAAACATTTTAATATTTTTAAAATCAACAAGGAATCAATGTATTGAACCATAACCGACTCGACATTTGGACAAGGATATGGAGACTCAATACGTAATATTTTCAACAATTCAACTCATCAAAATCATCCGAAAAAAATACCCAAATTCATCTCAACATCTATATGAAAATCAATCTTTGTCATAGTCAAAATCATCTAGACTCTACGAGTTCAAGGTCAATGTACTCAAATAATTATTCTTTCAATTTGACAAATAAATCATGACAACAGCTTTTTAAAAGAACTTGAGACCTTCAATTCATAATAAGAATACATATCCCGTAGTACAACTCAAATCATGACTTTTATCTCGAAAGCCTTTAGAAATATCAATTCATTGTAGTAGTATGCAATTCATAGCATAAATTATCAAATTAAGAAGTAGAGTAATGAAGTAATCATGTATATCCATATTGGAAAAAAAAATTCAAAGTCTTATAAATCCTTCATAAAGTAATTTGAGTGTATACCCATTTTCGAATATAATAAAATTTCAATAATAGAACTCAACCTTTTTAAATGTAAAATTGTAACAATTTATCAAGTGATGACAACATAAATATTTTTGAGAAAATATCAAGACAAATGGTAACATCTCAAATGTTGTATCTCAATATGCTCAATGATTCAATTTCGTCACAAAGAAGCTTTAAGCTTATCATAAATCTCAAAATCATTGCAAAATACTATTTCAACATATATCTCGAAATCATTCAAAATAAAAATATGAAATTTACAATTATAGATATCAAGACATCTCATCTCTCAAATATATATTCAATAATTCAAATCGTCATTGCGAAGCATAAAGCTTGACACATATCTCAAAATATTATTCCAGAATACCATCTTGACATACATCCTAAAATCATTCAAAATACCACCTGTAGTAAAAGTATGTAATTCGCAATGATAATTATTAAATCATATCATGAAAACATTGAGATAATCATATAAATCAAAGTTTATTCATTCAACCATCATAATCTGATTATCGAATTATTTATACATAATGTCACTTGAAAAATCATGCAAAACCATAATAAAATTAAAGCTTTGGGCACAAGAATGGAAGATTTCTCCTGTTCAAAACCCCACATACCTTGAAATTGACTTCTTGATTACGAAATCCTGTTTGGACAAATAATGGGTGCTCCTCGAAGGTCTTGAAATGAGGAGTTAGTTTATCAGATTAATTTTGGATTTCTACGGTGAAATTGAAAGATATTTGGAGCTCAAAATGGACCTAGGGTTTAGTTCTCTCAATATTTTTGATGGAAGAACATGATATTTATGGCTCAATATAGGTATAAATGGACAATTTTTGTCCATGAAGTGAAGGCATAATGACTAAAATGCCCTTAAAAATCAAATAACTCTTGAATCTGTCCTTTGGTGGACTGTTTTGATTGTCTGAAGTAGATCAACAATAACATTTTACTCCGATATCCAAATTGGATGAAACCAATTTCATTAGAAATAGGACTCTCATATATTTCCGTTGATATATAGTATCTTACCCAGATCAGTGTGTACGAGTAGTTATGATCGTTTTAAGTTAATCCAAAATTCACTTTTGGTAGGTTGAAGTAGATCGATCATAACTTATTGCTTCGACAGACAAATTGGATCAAACCAATTTCATCGGAAAGAGGACTCGCAGAGCTTTCCGTTGATATATAGTAGATCACCCAGATCATTATGTACAAGGAGTTATAATCGTTTAAAGTTAGAGCAAAAATAAGTCAGGCCTCAGTACTTTTTCCTGCACGTTTTACTATTCACAGTTCGATCGAAATGGTCGTAGTTCGATCAGAATAGTCGTCACTCATCGCTCGAGTGCATATTTTTTATGATCTACATATCATTGGAAAGGGTATTCAATACTCTATGCAATGGTAGGTCAACGTCTTAGAAATACTACACAAAAAATTTATGGATCGCTCTAAAGCATAGAACTCGATACGTTTCTCATGAATTCTTTACGAAGAAAATTATCTGGGGTATTACAGAGATGCACATGTAGGAATGGATGCAATGTACATAATCAATATCACAACTAACCATAATTATCATCATCATCGCCATCATCATCGTAATCAACCTCCGACCTTGTCGGGCATCAACGTATCATCATTTTATCCTCTAGCCTTGCTGGGTATCAATATCATCACAATAACATCCTCCTGCCTTTTTAGGTATCAATATCGGGTATCAATATCTTTACAATAGTATCCTCCGGTCTTGTAGGGTATCAATATTATAATAGTATCCTCCGACCTGGCCGGGTATCAATACACCACAATAAAATACTTCATCCTTGCCAGGTATTAATATCATCATAATTACCATTATAGAATAACATATACTAATATACTCTTGAACATAATGATATCACCCTAAAGTATCTATCTAGTTAATATGTCTCAACTACTTGTCATTAGCTAACCAACGCTTATTATATTGAAACCACTAGTTAACTAGATATCATATTACCTCTAGTTATTTGTCTAAACATTATCCTTATTCAAGGGATAGAAACTAAACATTATTTATTAGATAGCTGACATCTAGCATCTTACCAAGATTCGTCACAAGTCCATAATTGCCATTTATCTACTATTCTATATTATCATCTAATCATCAATAAATGTTAACGACTATTAGACAACATGTAACCACTTATTATCTAACCATTATTCATTAATGGGCATCAATCATTAACTAACCATCGTTACCCAACTAATCCTCATTTAATTACTTATTAGTCAACCATTTAGATACTAATCATCATTATTAACTAGCCACCTCTTATTACCAACATCAATTATTATCTAGCCTCATTAACGCACAACTCCTTATTCAACTAAGCGACATTATAAACTTAGGCATCAATATCACTAATCTTCACGTATGCCAAACCTGACATCATTGTTAGACACATATCAACCATCTTTAACTATCATATTTTTACTAAGCAATATTCATTAACTAATATATTTTATTCTTTGCCACCAAGTGCTATAGACTCCCAATAGAAAACTAATTACCACATAGCTTAACCTTTAATTAAGTTGAACAATCATAAGACATATTTCATCTATAATAACATAAGTTATCAATACAATAATCATGAATGTACCAAATCTATACAGACATTCACCAATATATAATCAAATAAGTCATAAGCAATATACTGCATCTTCCACCATCCCATACCAGAGAGATGTGTATACAAAACATGTATATGAATCCATAAACTGTAAGTTTGTCCTTTACCATGATTAACACTTCTCGAATATCCAATCATTACATAGCATTACCCTTGGCCCAATAATATATCTGGAACAGTCACAATATCATTATCATGGCCTTAGGCCCATATATGTGTCTAGAACAAAAATTAATAATCATATTTATAGACTGTGGCATATCTCTAGTCATCTCACATATAGGAGGCATCTCTCATATAGGAGGCATAATATTAATAAGCATGTAGTCATCTCTCAAATAAGAGGCATGTCACATTTACAAGGTATAGTATCAATAAACAAGTAATCATCTCTCATATAGGTTATCTTATATCAATAGGTTATGCATCATGACTATAAGGAATAACGCATCTAGGACAATTGACATATCTAAGAGGAATATCGCCTTTATCAGCCCAACAATCATAACAAAAATAAAATAGCATCTCTATAGGCCTAACATCATAACTAAGAGGGATATAACATCTCTATAGGCACAACAATCATATACAAAAGGAATAGCATCTATATTGGTCAATCATCATGTGTAAGAGGAAATAGCATCTCTATTGGCCAATCATAAGTCTAAAAGGAAATAGCATCTCTATAGGCCAATCATAAGGTCTAAGAGAAAATAGTATCTCTATAGGCCATATAATGTATCTAAATGGAATATTTTCTCTAAATGCCTAATATCACTTCCAAAAGGAGCATCATAGCCATAGGACAAAATCCACAACTCGGGGAACATCAATACAAGTTACCAAGTCATGAAGTAACCTTATACTACGGTTTACTAGCCCCATCTATGTCTAACATCCGTAACTAAGTTCATTAGGCTAACACAAATCTAGGCCTAAGTAGGTCGGAAAATCCCACTTCTTAACCTCAATTTTCATATTTAGGCATACCAATCCCCAACTTGGCTAAGATGTCTAATCCAACTTCTAGATGTCAAAAAAGCAACATTCAAGCTTATTATAGGAACTTCAACTAGAAACAAGGCTATGCAAGTCTACTCTACACAAGTTACGGTTTTAAGACTACCACACTAGTCCAACAAGGTTAAATCCAGAATACATGCTTCAAATGCTAAAACCACAACCCAAACGTAGCATTACATCATAACCATGCTTCAATTAATGTAAACTAGAGAGGGAAGGAACTAGGATTCAAAAGCTTATAGAAATATCATCTTACGGGTCCAAAACCTTCATCTAATCCCCAAAGCACCAACAATTAAGGCTAAGTTACTCTATGCATAATCAAGCCTAACATTTAACTTCACATGCAATACATATCACACATCATATATGAAGAAGAGTAGATAGAGGCTTACCTCAAAGCCAAACCACAAAACTTCCCATCATGCATCATATGCTCATCTCCACTTCACAATCACAGAAATGCCATCATACTAACAAAACCAGGATTTACTTATCATTACAATTCTAGCGATACCCATATTTCACTATTGTGGTTTGGGTTCAAAAATGATGCCAAAACCCCCCAAGTGAGTCCGACATAAGGAAAATGTGTTTTCAAGACCAACCCACTCTTCAAATACTATTAGGGAGTTATATCTCTTAAGAAATCGATGCAAAATCACCCATATTTGGGTCTAAAGTAAAGCCTCAATCCAATAGGGATTTTGGGCCAAGAAATCAAGAATTCCACACTAACATTAATGGTTTCACTCTTAGATTCAACGTTAATCACGATTATGCTAGTAGTCCAAGCTCCTAATAAACTCCCAAGACTCCCTCTATGGCCTACACTCCCTATCAGGGTTTATTATCTCAACACAAAGGAGAAATTGCCAATGTCAATCCAAAATTGGCCTTTTAAAAGCCCTTTCTAGGATCTCTGGTATTGTGATTTTGAAACCACATGTGCCATGATCACGGTATTGTGATCATAACCTAGTCCTCCGCGATCGTAGTATCTAGCTATATTTGATGATGGTTGAAACTTAGAAATTGATTCTAAGTTTTGGCCAGGCCTCAGGATACATCAAAAATCTAATTTTCACAAATGAGATATGTAAGAAGACTAAATTCAATATTTAAGATGTGTTGCCTAATTTGGATTTTCAATATGAGGTCATTTCACTAAAGGTTTCGCTCGGTGGCCATTTAGAACTAGTGAAGACTTTTAAATGGAAAGTTGATTCTGAAAAAAGAACATGAACTGCCCGGTGACCACATCATCGGTCCTAGAAAGTCATTAATGAATTGGGACAACTATAGAGAAGCTCAAACAGTAAAAATAAGCATAAATATGGAAAATGACCTGAAGAGACATTACAATATCCACTACTAAAAGGACTTTCGTCCTTATAATTTAATGAATAAAAAGAATCTCAAAAGCTCGAAGGGATGAAGTACTGGGCCTGCATGCTCCGAGCATGACTTCCCAAATAACCTTAGCGGAGAGAAAAATACTTCTAAGAGATTTTGCTATATGTATCCCTTTTTCAACCAACACTTTCGTTCTTCTTAAAAAAAGACAAAACTCAACTTAACCCTTCACTGGCCTCACACTAAACCAAGAATGTTGATGCATACAGATTTTTGAACCACATCATGTTGATACCATCTCTCTATTTACATAAAGAAACAAACACTTATCCGTGCCAAAACCAACCCAAGTCACTTGTCATACCACCATATCCAAATCCAATTATACCGGTCATTTACAATTTAGCATATGCTATCTACTCCAATCTAAGAGAAAAATCACTTGAGTCTTTCCCATACAGTCTCATCGCAAAGGACTCAAAGAACTGAAGCCGATCCACTAAAAGTCCATTTGGAAAATAAGAGAATAATCTCATAAGGCACTACTGAGCACACCAATGGAGATAATCAAGGAATGCAATCCATGCCAATGTTGCAACCAGTCCGGATGACAATCAAACAAAAATGTCAAAGACCAAGGTATAACTACTAATCAATGAATAATTTGCTCCAGGATGTTTCATCCACTGGGAATGAAGTGATACTGAATCCTACTGGAGTATATTACTCCAATTTAGTAAATTATCCAACATTCTGAAAGAAAATTGAAAATTCTATGTCAATACTTAAGTAACAAACACGGGGCCCATGAGCTATCATCTGAACATTTATCAACTAAAATCCAACCGACGTCGAGAATACTGAATAGACAATCAGGGAGTAGGCTCAACCAGCCTATAAATGAAACTTCAACAAAGACAAGTCTAAATCAAATTTTTTATGTAATTCGACCTTTCTTTCGAAAAAGGGGTGGGAGAAAGATAAGGATCTTCTTCAGCGGATCCCTCTTGTTCTTGGTTAGTCCCATTCATTTTTGAAGCAGTTTCTATATCTTTTTCGTCCTAACTTTCCTCCCTTTCTTTTGTTTTGGAGGCTTCTTTCAGTTTCTTAGCATCTTTTAGTTTCTTAGTAAGAATGGGTAAGGGCATTCTGCTTAAATAGTAACATATGCAATAAATAAGAGAATACTAATCATTCGAGCCATAGAATTTCTCAATTCTAAAACAAGGTACTTATTAGATCGAATGTACATATTAGATCAAATGTACTTATTTGATCTAATAGAATATGTATATACCAAGATGAAATCTCTATACCAAAGATGAATCGCTCGGTATTAAAAATCTTAATTGAAACTAAAAATAGGTAGGTCTTAATGCGCCAAATTTATCATACTTTCAGATCGCAATTCCTAGTAGTCAACCCCAATACAGAGCCAATAGGACTATATCAATGCCAACTCTCTCAAATCGACTCTAGTATCCAACTCTAACTTACCCAAGATAAATCATACTAATCCACAATTAAGAAATATATAAAGAATAAAATCACCAGAGGGATAATCACTGACTGATGACCCATGCAACAAAATCTATATAAGTTGGAGGGTAAGAAATGTATCCGCAAAATAGAAATCATACAAAAGGATAAATCACTAGCTAAAAATGCATATAACCCACTCCATATTGACCAGAGGGCATAAACTATCCCAACATACTCAAAAGTTCACAAGGTTAAAAACCACATTAGTATTGGAAAAAACTCTAGCAACTCAGAGAAATGCAACTTTGGCAGACAAATAATCAATATAACAATCCTTCTCACCAACAAATAGCCAACGACACATATCATCAAGGAGAAATAATCTACCTAACCTCATTTTACAGATCCACTCAACTAGGATAAAGACCACTCGATCCATCCCAGAATTGCATCATCATAGAAGAAATATACAAATATAGAAACCAAGGTTAAAGTCAAAACCACTACCAGAAAATCAACAACACAAGATAAGAAACTTTAAATCGGCCAACTCAGGAAGCAATCACAGGAAAGGCCACCAGCCTCTAACTCTTTGACTCTTCTTAAGGCAAAACTTATTCTAGGAAAGGAGCATCCAGTCTCCATATCAAAAACAAGGGCAAATCATCAAAATGGAATGAACCAAACAAATCTAAGAGGTGAATCTATGACATCTCAACACCAATAATAAAATTGCCATCCATCAAAGAAAGTAACAACAAATAAAGAATATACCTCAAACTGGTCAATCTCATAAATGGGCTTTATTAGAAAGGGTGGTCAAAAGAAAAACCATCATAGCTCATGAGACAGTCTAAGGATCTCAAACACAATAATAGGCAACATAACTATGTTGTTAACTCTAGAGTCATAATAGAGCCACAAAAGTTCAACCTTTCTTTTAATATCACAACACATCCCTAGATCAATCTAATATAGCTAACTAGAAGGGAACACGGTCAATCTCATTGCGCTAGGGGAAAGAAATCATCACTTTGTGCTATATCCACTCAAGTCACCGAATAATATAAAAAGAAAAAAATTCTAAATAGATAACAATAGTCTATATAGCTACCCAGCAAGAATCAATTACATTAAGTAACACTATCAAGTCATAATTTAAAGTAATATCAGTAACCTAACACAATGGTAGCAATAGAAACAACAATATCACTATGAACCATACTAAACAGGTGGTACCAAATTGAACATCAATATCATATACCACTCAAGGGCCATAATAGGGCTAATGTTCAAAGATAAATGGGACTCAAATCCAAACCACAACTATAGGGGAACAACATCAATATAGGTCTACTCCATCCACAACTAAAAGAAACCACAATGTAGAAACACAATTATGAATCTAATAACAAGGCACATAATAATTAATATCAATTCATCAAGGCATATAATCACCAATAGGTATGAAAACCTTAATACACATAACAAGAGATAAAAGCAGGAAATAAAAGCACACTAATCATGGGAACATCTGCAATCAGATTCATGACGGGTTTGTAGGAAAATAAATATGGATAGGTCCAACTCAAATAGACCGACTAAATCATCAATTGAGCTACCATGCATATTATCACTAGCTAAGGATTCCATAACATTATGATCCTAATCTGAATGAGATAAATTATTGGAAATCCTATGGCAGGGACACTTCTAGACTAGTAGTCGGCCTCTCTACAGTCCAATCAAATATCTGAAGCACTAACATAGAGAGAATATAAACTGAGCCTAAATGGCTAGACAACTAACGCTGAGAGAAATCACCAAAATAATATCCATACTTCTAAATTTACAACCAGTCTCAGGAACTCTAGGCTGGCGGGGAATACATGTTAACTCTTGTTGATTATCTATCTCACACCTAGGGTATTTTCAGAACCAGTGTCTCATTATGACATAATTAAATCAAGATCCTGGAATACTTTGAGATGCTACCCCTCATAATCCAAAATGGTCACCATGGCCAAAAGAACTACAACACACTCTGTACTTCTGATGGGGACTCTACCCACTATGATTATCATAAAAAATTTGAATACCCTCACAGTATGTAATACCATCTGCACAGAGTTGATGGGCTAAAGGGGAAGCTAAAGTCTATAAGTGGGGTCCTCACTCTTAAATAAAATACCAATAGCACTATATTGATGCCATGCCTCTTGCCACCATTTTCATAAGTCTTAATACTTGTGCTCTCTATGGTCCTCTCATAATCTGCAACCTAAGGGAAGAAATATTCGACTACTATCAGGTGCTCCAACTCTTAACAGAGTAACAATACTAACCCTCTAACACATCCATCCACCTATATCCTACTCAGAAAGATGTGGCATAGGAAAATGTCTAGATCATATGAGAAATCTAATCCCGTACTCAAAATTGGTGAAGAAACCTGATGAACACTAGAAAACTAAATTCTAGTCAAATAACTGCTCGATGAATCCAATACTATTCGTGGCTGAGAGGGATATTCAAAATAACTCAAATTCCTAATGTTGAACCTCAAAGGTTGAAGTAGTCATAAGCTCAACTGGTGCACAAGTTGGCCCAAATCCTTTCCAAATCCCTTTTAACTGTCGTTGAAGATCTTCAATACCCATCCCTGACTCTTTAATATGATGTTACGTTGAAACTCTAAGAACACGTGTTGAAGTCTAATCTGCGTCTGTCGATAAGGTTGTTTATCCTCTGAGATAGAATAGAGTCAAAGAATATGTTTGAGGTTCATAGGAAATGCGAACACACAATAAGGAGTCAAGAATAGAATTTCCTAAAATGACCTATAGTCTTCCGAAGATAGGTCATGGACGTCTCTGCACCGATCTGCAAGACTCTACTAACACTTAGCACTTGTACTAATACGTCGTTGAACCATAAGCTCTAACACCAATTTGTGACGACCCAATTTTTTAGGTCATAATGGTGCGTACCATAAACCACCAAATGGTAAACCCACCCTTAGTGCAGAATTGCTAGTTGTGGACTACTTAACACTATAAGGAAAAAATGTAGAATATGAGAGGCAAAGATTAATACATAAGAAAATCCCGAAACCTGGTCGTATCAGTAAAGACATTCTAAATATAATAAGAGTATAAAAGTTAAATATCAAGAGAATTAGAGTAATACAACTTATTTCAATAAAAAATATAGAGACTAGTCTAGTACATAAGAAGAGATGAGTAATACTCAAAACATCAGGAGGTCACTCTAAGTCTCCAAACCACTGCTGCTTTACATGATGCACACATCAATGATGATAACACGTACTATGACCTACACGCTGCAGAAGTGTAGTATGAGTACCAACTGAATGGTACTCAATAGGCAACTGCCAACTGAGCTCCAAAGATAAAATAGAAATATAAAACATACAAATAGAATAGAAACTACACCCAAGAGTTTTGAAATCATATAACAAGTTTTTTGATAAAATAGGGAACAACTATCCTATTTATGTACAAAGATCTAATATCATAAAACTAACAAATTATCAGGGTGAACAATCCAATTTCAGCTACCACTAATATATGTCAATGATATACCATATATCCCAGGTTAATATACGAATAAAGAGGGAAAGAAAGATATATATTAATATACAAGGAAAAGAAACGATTATACAATATGAACAACTAGCGAAGGAATATACGGTAGTGCCATATATATATGTATTTATATACATATGCATGTAAACCTGCGTTCATATCAAGCATAACCTAGATCATCAATATATCCCCATGTTGAAACCTCATTATAATACTATCAGGATTTAATGCTATTATACTCCAGGTTTCTAATCCACTTGCCTAGACATGATATAGTCTTGCATAACAATGTAATCATAAGATAAAAGAGGCTGAATTTATCTCAACTCTTGATACCAAATCAATTGTCCATCTGTCATAAGCTACCCATAATAATAATCATAAAAATGATAATAACAATATCAATAAAAGAGCGAATAACCTGATACTCTAGAAAACTATATACATAACCGAGCCTATGTGTACCCCCACCGACCCTGACTTAGATGGTTCAATCTACATACAACAACACAATTCATATTCTTTACCCATATCTATACAACCATCCTATACCGGTGGTAGACATAGGAGCATACTGGTGATAGGCGATACGCATCCAGGAATTGATCCAAGGTACATAATCAATATCACAACTCACCATAATTTCCATCATCATGACCATGATAATTAAAATCAACCTCTAGCGTTTTTGGGTATCAATGTATCATCATAATATCCTCCATCATTGATGGGTATAATTATCATCATAATAGTATCCTCCAGCCTTCCCAGATATCAATATCACAATAGTATCCTTCGACCTTGTCAGGGATTAATATAATCACAATAGTATCCTCTAGCTTTGTCAGGTATCGATATCGCAATAGTATCCTCCTGCCTTGTCAGGTATTAATATCACCATAATAGCATCCTCCAGCCTTTTCGGGTATTAATACTATCACAAATACTATTATAGAATAACATATACTAATATAATCATGAAGATAATCATATCACCATAAATTACATATCTAGTCAATACATCCTAACTACTTATCTTTAGCTAGCTAACACTTATTATAATGAAACTACTAGTTCACCAGTTATCGATGACCTCTAGTAATTTGTCTAAATATTATCCTTAATCAAGGGATATCAACTAACCATTATTTATTATATAGCATACATCAAACATCTATCCAAGGTTTATCACCAGACCCTAATCGCTATTTCTCAACTATTCTATATTATAAAAAAATTATCAAATAACCATTAACTATTATTAGACAACACATAACAACTTATCATTTAACAATCTTTTATTAACGGACATCATTTATTAACTAACCATCAGTAACCAACTAATCCTCATTTAACTACTCATTAATTAACCATTTAGTAACTAATTATCGCTATTAATAAGCCACCTCTTATTATCAACATCACTTATTATGTAGCCTTATTAATACACAACTCTTCATTTAACAAATAAGCGACATTATAAACTTAGGCATTATTATCACTAATCTTCTCATATGCTAAACCCGACATGATCATTATTCATATATCAACCATCTCTAACTACCACATTTCAACTATGAAAGATTCATTAACTAATACATTTGATTCCTTGTCACTAAGTGCTATAGTCTCCTAATAGATAAAACTTTTCCAGATAACTTAACCTTTAATTATTCAGAACAATCATAAGATCATATTTCATTTAGAATCACATAAGTTACCAATATAATCCTCATGAATATGCCAAATCTATTCATCCCATCACCAGCATCCAATCAAATAAGTCATACGCAATATACCATATCTTCTTTCATCCCATATTAGATGGATGTTTATATAAAGCATGTATATGAATTCGTGAACTGTAATTGTGTCCTTTATCATGATTAATACTTCTATGATATCTAATCATTATCATAAAATGACCTTTGGGCTAATAATATACCCGAGATAATCACAATATAATAATCATGGTCTTAGTCCCACGTATGTATCCAAAACTCATATCAATAATGATTTTTATAAGCGTATATCTCAAGTTATCTCATATGTAAGAGGCATCTCACATATATGAGGAATAATGTCAATAAGCACGTAGTCATCTCTCACATAGGAGGCATCTTATATCTAGGAGGCATAATATCGATAAACAAGTAATCATCTCTCAAATAGATTATATTATATCAATAGGTCTTACATCACGACTATGAGAAATAATACCTCTCTTGGCCAATTGTTATATCTGAGAGAAATATTACCTCTATAGGCCTAACAATCATAACCCAAAGGAGATAGCATCTGTATAGGCCTGACATCACATCAAAGAGGGAAATAGCATCTCCATAGGCCCAAAAATCAAATATAAGAGGAATAGCATCTCTATATTCTAATCATCAAGTCTTAGAGGAAATAGTATCTCGATTGACCAATATCAAGTTTTAGAGGAAATAGCATCTCTATGGGGTAATTATTAATTCTAAGAGGAAATAAAAGCTCTATAGGCCACATAACGTACTAAGGGGAATATCATCTCTAAATGTCCAATATCACTTCCACAAGGAGTATCATAGCCATAACTCAAAACCCACAATCTGGGGAACATTTATACAAGATACTAAGTCATGAAGTAACCTTGTATTAAGGTTTACTAGTCCCATCTATGTCTAACATCGCAAGTAAGTCAATAAGTCTAACACAAATCTAGGCCTAAGTGGGATGAACGATTCCACTTCTAAACCTCAATTTCCAAAATTAGGCACACGATGCCCCAACTAGTCTAAGGTATCTAGTTCAACTTTTAGATTTCATATAAGCCACATTCGCGCCTAGGACAGGAGCTTCGACTATAAATAAGTGTACTCAATTCTACTTTACCCAAGTTAAGGTTTTAAGAATACCATACTAGTCCAATAAGGTTAAATCCACAACTCATGCTTCAAATAATAAAACCACAATCCAAACATTGCATTGCATCATAACCACGCTATAATTATTCTACAATAGTGAGGGAAGGCACTATGATTTAAAAGGCTTCTAAACTTATCATCTTACGGGTCCAAAACCCTCATCTAATCCCCAAAGAACTAACAATCAAGGATAAGTTACTCTATGAACAATCAAGCCTAACATATAAATTCACACGAAATACATATCACATATCATCTATGAAGAAGAGTAGATAGAGACCTACCTTAAAGACAAACCAAATAACTTCACATCATTCAGCATATGCTCGTCACCACCTCACAATCCCTAAAATTCCATCACACTAATAAAACCAAGATCAAACTGTCAGTACAAGTCTAGTGATACAAATATTGCACTATAGTTCTTCGGGTCCATAAACAATACAAAACCCCCCCAAGTGGGTTCCACATATAGAAAATGAGTTTTAGAGACCAACTCACTCTTCAAATACATTTAGAGAGGTATACCACTTAAGAAAATAGAGTAAAGAACCCATCTTTTAGGCTAAAATCAAGACTCAAGCTATTAGGGGTTTTGGCGAAGAAATAAAGAATACAACACTAGAAATAAAAGATTCATACCATAGATTTGACCTTAATCCCGATTACACAAGTAATCCAAGCTCCCAATCAACTCCCAAGACATCCTCTAAGACCTACACTCTCTATTAGAGTTTTTGGATCTTAACACAACAGAGAAATGGCCAATTCCTATCCAAAATTGATCTTTTAAAAACTATTTCTAGGCTCTCAGGTGGTGCAATCACACACCCATGGTTGCCGTGTTTGTGGTTATCGCAGTCTCACCCTAATCTAATGCGATTGCGGTATATAGCTACACTTGACAATGATTGAAACTTGGAATTTTATTCAAAGTTTATTTCAAGGCCTCGAGATGCATTCAAAATTCAACTTTTGCAAATGAGATGTGTAACCATACTAAGTTTGACATTTCAGATGTGTTGGCAAAGTCTGATTTTCAATCTGAGGTCGCCTAACAAAAGTTTTCACTCAATGGCCATTCGGAACCCACAAAGACTTATAAATTGAGAATTGGTTATACAAACCAAATTAACTGCCCAATGACCAAATCAGCAGTCCCAATGAGTCATAAATGACTTGGGGCGGCTATAAAGAAGCTCAAATAACAGAAATAAACGTAAATATGAAAAATGACCTAAAGGGTCATAACAATACTAACAATGTTACCATCCTAAAATCAATATTCTAGATCAGCTTGCATTGTTCATTTTGCAATCCAATGCCCAAATCAAAAGATGTTGACCAAAGACAACAAGTAAACTTTAAGAGTACTAAAAATAACAATCTCGCATAAAACACACCAAAATCCATGAGGATACAAGCCAAACATCCCCATAATTCAACCACATAGAGGGGGAAAATGGTCAAATCACACAGAATTACATACTTCACAACTCACAAAAAAATTGGTCAGTACATCATTTACCACTAAGAATATAATTCATCCCTAAACATAGGGTTATTAAAATACTTTAATCAGTAAAATGATGGGGATAGCTACTATACATATCAGACTCGACCTCCTAAGTACACTCATCGATAGGCCAATGCCTCCACTAGATCTCAACCACAGGAATAACTTTAGAAGGCAACCATCTAACATCTTTTGCGAGAATTGAGATAGGCTCATCTACAAAAGACGACTGCTCATCTAACTGAATTGAATCCCATCTAATGACATTAGACTTATTTAGAATACAACGCTAATGTTTGGAAACATGATAATCTTGATGAACAACTGACAAATCTAGGGGCAATGCTAACTTATAAAACACATCACCAATTATTTAAAGGATCTTAAAAAGTCTAATGTACATGGGGCTAAGCTTTCCCCACTTTCCAAAGCCTCATAATGCCCGTTATGGGCGACTCATGAAGAAAGACATTCACTAACACTGAACCTCAAGCATGAAACCTATGATCTGTATGGCACTTCTACCTACTATAAGCTACTCGAAGTCTATCCTGAATGACCTAGTTTTTATCTAAAAAAGCATGAAGTGAGTTTATACCAAGAGTTCTAATCACACAAACATTAAATGAACCAACGAGAGAGAAACAACGCCTATAATACAAAGCCTCAAAAAGATCTATGTCATTAGTAGAATGGTAATTATTATTTTAAGCCAACTCCTCCAAAGTTAGATGTTGCTCCCAGTGACCTCTAAAGTTTAGTACATAAACACAGTCCATATTCTCCAAAACCTAAATAGTCCACTCAAAATAACTTTAAGTCTGGGGGTGAAATATTTTACTAAGATCAACTCGAGTTCCCAACGCCTACTCAAAAGTCTTCCAAAAGTTAAATTTGAACACTGAACCTTAATACGAGATTATCGACATTGGCACACCATGAAGATAGACTATCCCACGAATATAGATTTAGGCCAACCTCTTAGCACTAAAGAAACCTGAACTAAAATAAAATGAGCAGATTTAGTCAATCAATACATGATGACCTAAACAGTATCAGAACCACAAAAAGTATGAGGCAACTCGGTCTAAAAATCTATAATACATTCCTATTCTCAGTCGAGAATGTGTAACCTCTGAAGTGAACTACCAGGCCTCAAATGATCAATCTTCACCTTTTACAAACATAGGCAACGAGCTACAAAAAATGCTACATCCTTCCACCTACCACCACACCAGTAATGTTGTCTTAAATTATGATACATCTTAGTCAATTCATAATGGATGGAAATCTAGAACAATGAGACTCCTCCTATATTTGATCAAATCCAATCACCACAATTGACACATAAACTCGACCATAAATCCTAAATACACCACCTGGATCAAGTAATTCTTTCACAGCCTCGCCACTTAACATCTTATTCTAAATTAATCTAGTCCAAAATAACTAAATTGATGAGACTAAATCTGCTCCATCAAGGAAGATCGATCCTCAACAAATGCTAAAATACACTTAGGTATCTTAACATTAAACCTAACCAGCTTGTTAGGCAAAGACGGAACCTATTAGGCCAAAGGCTTTTTTTGGGGCAAAAGATACGTCAAGATACCCATGTTAGTCAACTTTGGTTCAAGGCATCCGCTAAAATATTATCCTTGCTCAAAAGATAAGAATAGTCAAGTCATTATCCTTAAGAAAGTCAAGCCAATGGTGCTTTCTGATGTTCAGGTATCGCTGGGTGAAGAAGCGCTGAAGGCTATGATAAATTGAGAAAATCTCATAATGAACTACATACAGTTAGTGCCTTCACAACTTTAGCAAAAACAATCATGCATAATTCCAAATCATGGGTAGGGTAATTCCTCTCATGGGGCTTCAATTGATGAGAAGCATAAGAAATTAACTTATCCTCCTGCATCAACATAAAACCTAGGCCAACACAGGAACTATCACATAAGATGGTAAAACCCACACCCTTCTTAGGTAAGGTTAAAATAGAAGCCGAAGTCAACAAATCCTTGAGCTTCTAGAAGCTCACCTAACAAGCATTAGACCACTACAAGGAAATCTTCTTTAGAATTAATCTAGTCAACAAAGTTGTGATAGATGAAAACCCCTCAACAAAATATTTATAGTAGCCCGCTAAACAAACAAAACACTAAATCTCAATAGGAGAAGTAGGCTTAGCCCAATCACAAACCTCTGTAATCTTGGCCAGATCAACCATAATTCCATATTTCATGACCACATAATCAAAGAAAGAGATAGACTCTAACAAAAACTTATCCTCATAGAACTTAGCATACAGCTTCTCACCCCTTCATATTTGGAGCACAATTCGTAAATGCACCTCATGATTGGTCTCACTCTTAGAATAAACTAAGATATCATCTATAAATACAATAACAAAGAAATTGAGATATGGTTTAATGTAGCTCCCTGAATCTAGTACTCGGAACGCTATACGGAGCTCATGAACCCGAAGGATCACAAGCTAACCCATGACTGATATTTGTACCTTAATACTGCATAATATACTGTATAATGCAAAAATAAAGGTTATAAGGCCATAAGGTTCAAAACTGATAAAAACAAAAAATAACATCCGGATGGGGTATGAATACCCAAAACAACTGAAATAAATTATCTAAACATAGTAGTCTTAAAAGCATCTAACTGTCTGAATAAAGAGTTTATGGGACATGCGTAACGCCTCAGAAAATGGGTCCCAAAGCATCAAACGGTGCTTGTGGCTACTAGTAGCCCCAGGCTAACCCTTTGAGCCATTTTCATTCAGTTCAACACAAATCAATAGGGTTTCCATAAATAACCCTCAAATATCAACAGAGTAATTATCATCGAAGAATAAAAGAATTTCAGAAAGATAACAAAATACAACTTATTAGTCAACTCCCAACATCTATACTAGTCTGACAAGCCTCTAATAAAATTAATAAAAGCAGCGAGCCATTGAGACATGCCCCAACTGACTCATACTCAGTTATCAAATATAAATAATTCCGTGAAACCAACATCAAACGTCACGTCCTCAAAACATAAGGACTCACCATAATAGAGAATGTAGAACAGCATGCCCGAAGAATCACTGTCGAACTTGGAACTGAGCACCTGAACCTACATTCTAAGAAAATGCAGCCCACATCCAAAGATATAGGTCAGTACCATGGAAAAGAACCGAGTATATAGGGGTGTATGTAGTTTTATAAACATCATCATCATACATATTTATAAGAAATATGCAGGATGTATGAAAGACTCACATAGCTCGAAGAAAATCATCATAATCATGAGAGGATGAAATAAGTACAATAACAAATGTGACATCGTATAATTTGTCAATCACTTTCAGTTCGTTAAGAATATCAATTCTCATAATATAAATATCATTTAAATCTTTCAAAAGAATAACTTTCACAATTCCACTTTTAAATCACTTCACCATTAACCATAGACATAAGGAAACACACACACGCTGGGAGATCCTATAACCGACATAAACCATGTGAGCTTGAATGATGAACTTCAGATCGATACTCATTTTTGATATGTTAATTGTGCCTTTGAATGATGTTTCTTAGAGTTCTTGAACTAGGAACTTGGAATCTTGAATAAATTTGCATAATAATGGTGAACTTTGGAGGTTCTTGAAGTTGGATGTAGGAGCTTAGGGCTTTCTTTTTGAGGGAATTTGATGAAATATAATATATAATACTTCTAATAGGCTTTAATATAGGGTTTGGACGGATTTGGTGTTAGGGGGAATGACTAAAACGCCCCTAAAAATAAAATAATTCTCGAATCTGTCCTTTGGTGGATTGTTTTGATAGGCTAAAGTAGATCAACCATAAAGTTTTACTCTGATATCCCAATTGGATGAAACTAATTTCATTAGAAAGAGGACTCTCATATCTTTCCTTTTATATATAGTATCTCACCCAGATCATTGTATACGAGGAGTTATGATTATTTGAAGTTGACCCTAAAATTCTCTTTTGATAGGCTGAAGTAGATCAACCATAACTTTTTGGTCCGATAGATAGATTGGATGAAACCAATTTCACTAGAAAGTGGACTCGCAGATCTTTCCATTGATATGTAGTAGATCACCCAGATAATTATGTACAAGGAGTTATGATCATTTAAAGTTGGAGAAAGAATACGCTAGGCCTCAGTACTTTTTCCATCATGTTTTACTGTTCACTTCTATTCACGGTTCGCTCGAAATGTTCATAACTCGTCGCGCGAGTGTCCGTTTTGGATGATACACATATCTTTGGAAAGCTTATTCAATACTCTACACAATGGTGGGTCATAATCTAAGATATTCCACACGGAAAAATTTATAATTCATTATAGAAGATAGAACCCAACACATTTATCCATAAAATTTCAACAAAAAGTTTCCCGCGGTATTACATCATCCCCTATTGGAAAAATTCATCCTCGAAAGATGCTATGCCCAGATTAGATAGGGAATAGAGCATACAGCTGAAACCATTTGTTAGACGCATCACCACATCGTTTCTCACTCCGAATGCAACATAGAATGCATAAATTTAAGAAACTATAGTTGAACACATAATAAATGACAGCTGAACTGCTGTAACTTTTATCAAAAATGCATGATTTATTAAAGAATGATACCTTCAACTTGATCGGAGTTCGCAAAAAATAGGTGCGGGTACTTTGATCGCATATCCACCTTAGCTTCCCAAGTTGCACCCTCAACAGATTGGTTTCGCCACAACACCTTGACCAAGGGAACTTCTTTGTTCCTTAGTATTTGGACATTGAAATCAAGAATCTCAACAGGAATCTCATCAAAAGAAAGATTTTCTTGAATATCAGTACTCACAGAGGATCTTCCTAAGTAGCTCCCTCAATGTACTGATTCTTCCAAAGGACTTTGAGTAGAGGGACTCCTTTGTTTCTCAGTCTGCGAGTCTGATAGTCTAGAATTTTAACCAAAATCTCTTTGAAAGAGATGTTGTTGTGCATATCTATGCTCTGAATAGAGACTACATCGGTTGGGTCACCTATGCACTTCTTGAGCAAAGAAACATGGAAGAATGGATGAACTGAGGCTAGATCTGAAGGCAATTTGATCTCATAATCTACTTTACCGAAGCTTCTGACCGACATATTGGGGACTAAGCTTTCTCTTCTTTCCAAATCTCTTCACTCCCTTCATGGGAGAGATATTTAGATAAACATAGTCCTTAATCTTAAAGTCGATATCCTTTTGGCGGATATCTGCATGAGACTTATATTGGCTCTGAGCAGCCTGGAGTCTTTCTCTGATAAATTTGACTTTTTCTAAGGCATTGAATACTAATTCAGGCCCTATAACTGAGGCCTCACTTTCTTCAAACAAATCAACTGGAGATCTACATCTCCTACCATAAAGAGCTTTGAATAAAGACATGGAAATAATAGAATGATAGCTATTGTTGCATGCAAATTCAATCAAACGCAAGTGGTCATCCCATCTGCCCTTGAAATCAATTGTGCACACTAATAGAATATCTTTTAAAGTCTGAATGGTCCTTTTTTGCTTGACTATCTGTCCAAAGATTGAAGGATGAGGTTGGAAGGATGTACTGAGATGAAATTGGGTACTAAGACCCTTTTGGAATGATTTCTAGAAATGAGAGGTAAACTGGGTACCTTTGCCTGAAACAATAGATAATGGAACACCGTACAATTTGACCAACTCTCTAATGTAGAGTTTGGCATAATCATCAGCTGAATAGGAGGTATGACTAGAAGGAAATGAGCTTCTTTAGTTGTCCTATCTACAATAACCCAAACTAAATCATCCTGACGATGAGTATGAGGCAAACCCATCACGAAGCCTATGTTCACTTCTTCCTACTTCCGAGTAGGAATACTAAACTCCTACATGGACCTACTAGGCTTCTGATACTCTATCTTAATCTACTGACATGTAGAGAACTTAGCCACAAACTCTGCAACATCTCTCTTTATACCACTCCACCAATAGATTTCTCGCAAGTTATGGTACATCTTTGTGGCCCCTGGATGAATAGAGTAGTGCGCACCATGCGCTTCTGCAAGAATTTGCTGCCTTAAGTCATCTAAACCTGGAAAACATAAATGGCCTAACAATGTAAAACACCATCTCTCCCATGGGAGAAAACCTCTACTTTCTAATCCTTGACTAACTTTTTTCACATGAAAAGGCTGGGATCTCTATCTTGATTTTCTTTCACCTCAAAAACTAGAGATAATTCTGAACTACTCTGAACCCATATGTCACCCTCCTCTGAATCAACTAAGCGAACTCCTAGTCTGGCAAGGTGAGAAATTTCTTGAGCTAACTTCTTATTGTCTTCAATATAAACAACACTACCCATAGACATTCTGCTGAGAGCATCGTCCACGATGTTGGCCTTGGCCAGATGTTAAAGGACACTCATGTCATAATCTTTCAAGAACTCTAACCACTTTATTTGATAAAGATTATGATCTTTCTGAGAAAAGTCATAGTTATGGCTCTTATGATCTATGAACATATCTACATGAACTCCATATAGATAATGCCTCCAAATCATTAAGGCAAAGACTACGGCTGCTAACTCAAGATCATTAGTAGGATAATTTTTGTCATGGGATTTAAGCTGTTGCTGAGGCATAGTCTATGACCTTACCATTCTACATGAGCACACAACCAAAAAATTCTTTAGATATATCACAATATACTACGAAACTATCTGACCCATCTGGAAGGGCCAAAATTAGAGCTGAGGTGAGTCGAGTCTTCAACTCATAAAAACTTTACTCGCAAGGATCTGACCACTGAAACTTGACTTTATTCTGAGTCAATCTGGACATAGAATATGCTATAGAAGAAAATGCCTCAGCAAACTGTCTACAATAGCTAGCCAAACCCAAGAAACTCTTGATATCTAATGGACAGACAGGTTTGGGCCAGTTTCTTACTTCATTTATCTTTTAATGTTCTATCCTAATCCAATCACCAGAAACAATATGACTAAGGAATGCTACTAACCTTAGCCAAAATTTAGAATTTCTGAATTTGGCTAAGAATTGGTGATTTCTTACAGTTTAAAGTATGATTTTGAGATGGTCTGCATGATCACGCTCACTGCGGGAATAGATGAGAATATCATCTATGAAGACTATGACGAACACATCCAAGTACTGCTTGAACACTCTATTCATCAAATCTAGAAAAGTGGTTGGGGTATTAGTAAGACCAAAGGATATGACAAAGAATTTGAACTGACCATATCGAGTTCAGAAAAATATTTCTGGAATGTTACATTCTCTGACTCTGAGCTGATGATAGCCTGATCTGAGGTCTATCTTAGAGAAATAGTTATACTCTGAAGTTGGTAAAACATGTCATCTCAGGGAAGTGGAAACTTGTTCTTTACCGTGACTTTATGTAGCTGATGGTAGTATATGCACATCCTGAGAGAGTCATCTATCTTTCACATGAATAAGCTTGGTGCACCCCATGGGGACATACTGGATCTAATGAATCCCTTATCTAGGAGATCCTTTAACTTCTCTTCCGGTTCTTTCAGTTCTCCTAGTACCATTCTGTATGGCGAAATAAATATAGGCTTAGTATCTGGAAGAAGATCAATGCCAAAGTCTATTTCTCTTTTGGGAGGAATTCCTAAAAGATTATTACGGAAAGAAATATCAATATTCATTCAAGACTGAGAATGATTCAAGATTGGAGTTTTATTCAAGATTGGAGTTTTGGAACTAGAGTCCTTAACATGAACAATATGATAGACAAATCCCTTGTATATCATTTTCCTTGCCTGAAGGTAGGAAACAAGTTGACCTCTTAAAGCTGAAGTACTATCTCTCCACTCTAGCACATGTTTATTTGGAAACTAAAATTGTATTCTTCTATTTCTGTAGTTGACTGTGGCATAGCAGAAATGAAGCCAATCCATGCCTAGAATGAAATCAAAATTAGTCATCTCTAATTCAACTAAATCTGTTGAGGTGACTATCTAAAATATCATAATTGAAAAGTTTTTGTATACTCGTCGGGCTATGATAGTTTTACCCACTAGGGTAGATACTGAAAAGGGCTCTACGAGAATTTTGGGACTGACTCCAAAATCAACTGCTATATTTAGAGTAATAAAACACAAAAAAGCTTCTGGATCATGAAAATCGTAAACGTTAACATGAAAAATCTGTAATGTACTAGTAACTATATTAGGAGAATTTTCCTGATATTGTCAAGACTGGAGAGCATAAAGTCGATTTGTGCATTGCCCACTTGTAGCACTGGAGATTGCACCCTCCAGATTTAGGCGATCGGACTGAGATGGGGAATGGTTCTGCTGACTATGATATCCTGACTAGGTAAAATCTCTTACTCTATGGTTGGATTTCGACATCCAAAATAGACATTGCTACGAGCTCTGCAAGCACCCTTGTGGTTCTTACCACATGTCTGACAGCGGGAATTAGTTTGAGCATTGTTGACACCGCCCTGAGACTTAGAGCCTGTGCCCTATCTTTATTACCATCCCTGAACTTAGGAGTGGGAGCACTATCTAAAGAAGCAGCTGGAATTGTTGACTTAAGACAAAACTTAGAATGGTTACCTCCATTTGATTTGTGCTGAGTAAAGTTGAATCTACTGGTCTTTGCTCTCTTATTCCACTTATCCCTCATCTTAATCTTTTGCTCTTTTATCTATTGAGCATGGGTCAAAAGCCTGGATAAAGTCATGTAACTATTCAACTTGGCAAACCTGTACTCATTGACCTCACTATTATTTACCCTTGAAACAAACTTACACATCTTGGCTCTACTATCTACAACCACAGAAAGGGCATATCTAGCTAATTGAGGAAACTTAAGAGAATACTCTTTCACCATCATGTTGTCCTACCTGATGTTGATAAATTAGTCTCTCTTAGCAGTTGGGGAAAGAATCTATCTAAGAATGTAGTGACAAACACCTCCTACTCAATAGGTCCTGCATCAATTGACCTTTCATACATCCAGTGTTTGAACCATATGTGAGCCACATCCTGCAACTGATAGGTAGCTATCTCAGCACTCTCACTCAAAGTAACCCCCATGATATCTGTAACCATCTGAAATTGGTCAATGAATTCCTTGGGGTCCTCATCTGTCTTAAACCTAAAAAAAGGATGGAGGATTCATTTGGGTGAGGTCCCAAATCCTAGTTGTAGCTGAATTGGCCATTGAGTAGGACAGAACGACAACTGGTCATTCATTCTGAACAGAAACTAAATTAGCAAGAGTGGTGAATGCAGCTCTAAACTCTGCATATCAAACATGTTTGCCCAAAGGTTCTTCAGGCTGAGGGGCTGACTAATTCCCATTTCTTTTTTTAGGAGTCATATGTTGTAGTGGATAGGGTGAAATGGATTAGACTTAGAGTTAAATTTGAGATCACGCTCACTGACACGACATGAATACAAAAAGAAGTGAAACTGTTCCTCAAAAATCTCATAGCCTTTTGCACATAAATATAGCACGCAACACACCCATGCATAAGACTCTACTAGATGTGGATTTCACACTTCCTAGGACACTATTGAACCTTAGGCTCTGATACCAATTTTATAACACCCTAAATCTAGTACCTAAAATGCTATACGGTGCTCATGAACCCAAAGGATGACAAGCTAACCCATGACTGATATTTGTACCTGAACACTACATAATATGCTGTATAATGGGAAAATAAAGACTGTAAGGACGTAAGGTTCAAAACTAATAAAAAAAACATAACATATGGATGGGCTATGAATACCCAAAATAACTGAAATAAACTGTCGAAACATCATATTCTGAAAAGCTTCTAAATGTCAGAATAAAGAGTTGATAGGACATGTCCCCATCTAACTCTATCTACTAAAAGCTAAATTGAATTAATAAAATAGCTGATAATATCATCCTCGAATGATGAGGCTCACTGCTAAACCTGGCTACTACTGATGATCTTTAGCTCGTCTTTCTGAACCAAGGGTAAAAAATGCCTTAGCGTGAATACGACAGTACATTTGAATATACTTGTATGCAAGTGAGATAGGCTAAATGCAAAGGGATCACATGCATGAACTTTACTAACTGACTGGATAACATGAATGTGAGGATACATGCTTCAATACATAAGAACTTTAACTGATTTCATGATAACATGATTTTTGAATCTGAGTACTGATAACATGAAATACTGATAACTGATACTGAGAGACTGTGTCTGACAGTCGATGTTCTGATGGAACTAGTTTAATTCCATACTATTCTATGTTGACTACATCTGACAGTCCTGAAATTTTGAAGAACTATCTGAGTTCTATTTCTATGACTAAGTCTAAAACTGTAACTGTGGGAAGTAATCATCTAATCGACATGCCCCAAATAAGCTATTATAGCTGGATTGGGGTCTATCCTTTAACTTCACTTACAAATGTGTCAATACCGTGCCATTGGTAAGGACAAGATTTGGGTGACCCTTATCTGATAGTGTCCCCAAAAGTGAATAGTGGGAACTTCATCTAACAGTGTTTCTCCACCTCATCAACCCTCATCTGTATGTTTTGATGTCTCAACCTATGCTAGCTACATAGTTCTGGAATACAAGGATTGCTTCTAAGGCTCACACCCTCAACTGTCAATGTATGTCCTTATCCTTGGGTTCACTTGATGCTAAATCCTATTCTCATCTGAATAGACAGTGAACAGAGTTTATTAAGTTCCGTTGAATGAAGGAATACTATAGAGATTACTGAATTATTGAGCTTTCTGAGAATACTGGGATTACTGAGTTTACTGAGTTTTCCTGAGACGCATGACTTACTGTATTCTACCTAACATGGCTTAACTGAGGATATCATTAAAATATGACACTGACTCTAGGAACACAGCTAAATTGTTGGGTATTAGATATCCCCAGGACTCGATACCATAGTACTAATTCATGGCATAAATCCATAATCCAATGACTAAGACATTACATCAAGAACTTGACATTCATTAACCTGTATATGAATGGGGATTTAATATTATCATACTAGTAAGATAATTTTCCTTCCCATAGGCATTTAATCAAACACATACTGAGCAGAGTATATGAAGACAACATTACGTAACAAGTAAATATCATGATTCAGTTCTAATTTCTCCATTCAAGGGTTTAATCATAGGTGCACATGAATCTACACCTATAATAATTAATTCCATTTAAAATTTATCACCAACATGGATTAGAATTAAATTGGTCATTACCAACATGAACAAAAGCAAACCCAACATGGAATTCATAAAAACCCATATACTATAACTTTGAGAAGAGATTCTTTGGCTTCATGGATGAAAGGAGTCCATGAATAAACACTATGCATATTTGAGTTAATGAATTTGGAAGGAATTATGAAGAGTTATTTTGATTTGGCCCTTGAATTTTAGAGTTAGGATTCCTTGGCTTCAGAGAAAGCAACTTAATTTGGGAAAAATAGAGTGAACAATTATTTCCTTAGTGTAAGGTTAAATTTTGTGTTTAAGGCTGAACTAAAATCATGGGAAAAGTCCTATTTAACCATGGACGTGCCTTTTTATTATTGTCAAAATCTACCAATTTGGTAGGCTGGTGCGACGCGGTGCGATCACACTATGTCAATGAAAATCGCCCAATAGGAACTGCGCTGACGATGCAATAGGGTGAAATCGTATTGCAATACTGGATGGGACCTGGATGTTTGGTGTGACGAAAAGAAATATCTTTGATACACTAAAAAAGGACAATTTTGAATTGGAGCCCTGGCGCAACATGCCATAATCACGGAGGCTTACTAGATTTTGACGATTGCCATTTTGTCATGCTCCGCGTCGAGTTGATGGCTCAGGTAATACACTGTCTCACTAAAAAGGCTGTAACTCTTCACTCGGGTGTCATATTTGGGTAAATTTGGTATCGATGGAAAGATTATTCAATTTTCCACATGATAAACAGGGAATAAACATCATTTAATTTAGAAGCTAATCCTTGACATTCTTGAGATGAAATTAGTTAAGAAAATTTGGGGTATTACATTAAAATACTCAATTCATAAACTCTATGAATGAAGCTAGGGCATTAGTATCATGAACTAATTTCTCATGTCACAATGGAGTCTACTATAATCCACCAGTAGGAAACTCAACCCCGTAGTCAATAACTACTAGTAGCGAACTACCAAAAGAATAAGGAGAGAATGTGAAATAGATTAAATGAAAGACTAACATCCATAAGATAATCCCAAAATATAGCAAAATTAATAAAAGAGCTTCTAGTATAAAGAGAATACAAAATAAAGTACCAAGGGAATTACAGAAATACAACTCAAATCTGAATACAACATAGAGACTAGTCTAGTACGTACGAGCGATGAAAGTAATACTTCAAATGTCAGGAGCTCACTTTATATTTTCAAACCACGACTGCTCTGCACAACACACTAAACACCAATAATAATCCATAATATGTTCTGCAGGATGCAAAAGTGTATTATGAGAACAAAACATGTGGTACTTAATAGGCAACTGGCGACTGAGCTCCTAAGATAATGCAGATATATACAATATAAAAATAGAAATAGAATCTAAAACCAAAGGTCTAACAACCACATAATAAAGCTAGTGAGATGGTAAGAATAAACTATACTACTCATATACAAGAAACTAACACAATAAGGCTGAGGAAGTATAAAGGATGAACTATCCTATTCCAGCCATACTCAGGAATATCAAAACTATACTGTGTATCACCGGACAATATACGAATATAGGGTAAAGGAAGGATATACAATAGTATACAAGGCCAAGGAACTAATATACAATCTGAATAAATAAAGGAAGGATGATATAAAAAGTAATACCATGGCTACATATTAATAGGTATATATATGTTTATATTTGTATAAATGAGGTCAATTTAAGGTACAACTTAAGACCTCATAACCATAGCTAGAGCTAGTGCTTGTATACTTGGTTTTCTTATTCATACACCTAACCATAAGTTAATCATGCATAATATTATAATCATAAGATGAAAGATCCAAAATCATACCTCAAATCTCAATACCAAATTGTTTACAAAGCTTCCACAAACTATTTATAACAATGATCATAACAATAATAATAACAATAGAAATGATAATTCTAGTAACCAGCGAGTCTAGAAAAACAATACCTAATAAAGCCTTTCACCAACCCCTACCGCACTAGGCATAGAAAGTTCAATAAACATACCACATACCACAAGCCATACTTATCACCCATACCTATGCAACTCACCATAAGGATATTAGATATAGGTGCATACTGGTGATCGAAAATGTGCATGTTATAATGAATGCCAAAATATAATCGATAACACCATAACCAATCCAAACATCACAAGAAGTAAGTAGACTAAAATCTGTAAACATACAAATATGGGCATCATCATAATCATCCTCCGTCTTTGTCGGGCATTAATGTATACCATTACAATCATATTACAGCCTTGACAGGCATGTAAGTATATCATCATAAACAGCCTCCAGCCTTGTCAGGCATGTAAGTATATCATCATAAACAGCCCCCAGCCTTGTCAGGTATATATTCATATGATCATAGTCTTCCTCCAACCTTGCCAGGTATATAAGCATATAATCAAAATCATCGTCCGGCCTTACCGTGTGTAAATGTAAAATATTATAATCATAATCATCCTTTGGACTGAATTTGAATAATTATATATATATATGAGTAATAAAAGCATGAACTTTTAATGATGGATAAAAAGAGTGTAAATCCATCAATTTATTGTCTTAGGTAAACTTCGGGACTAAATTATCATAAAGGTATAGAAAGGGTTGGAATCTTTTACAACTGGAGTGAATAGTTATATGAAAATCATAGATCAGAATTTGTCTCAATCAAATCATTAGAACATCATTTTCAATGTCATTACATATAAGTCATGTTTTTAGATGGTACAATTCCCATTATGAATAAATCCGTTTTTAAGGAGAAAAGTGCGCGTTAATCGATTTTTAAGAAAAGCAGTAGTAAAATCATATTTTAATTAGAATCATAACCTTTACTGTATTTAGTGATATTGAATGTACCAAATTTATTCTTGCCATTAATAGTATTCAAACAACGTAATCATAAACATTAATATTTCTACAAACTACATCTATATCTTAACAGGGATAAATCACTTCTTGAAATCCAACCAATATCAGAAATATGGCATTGGGCCTATTAATCATCTGAAATAGCTATAACATCATAATCATGGCCTTAGGCCCACAAACATATCCAAAACCTAGATCAATAATCATATCTGTAATCCATCCCATATCTATAAGCCATAGCATATCTATGGGGCATATTGAATTTATAATCCATATATCATATCTATGAGGCATATCACATCTATAAGGCATCTTACATATAGGACATATACTATAACTACGAGACATATTATATCTATAACACATCTATATCAATTGTCCATATATCATAACTATGAGTCATATAATATTAATAAGGCATCTTATTTCTATAGGCCATAAATCATATCGATAAGGCATATCATAATATGGGAAAACCAACATCATTCACTGAGTCATAAAGTAAAATTATGCTAAAGTCTTAATTGTCTCAACTATGTCTAACAAGGATAAATAAGTTCATAGGGGCTAACATAGGTCTTGGCCTAAGGTGGGTTGGAGGAACCCACTTCTAATCCTTGAATTTCATATTTAGGCAATTTCTACCTAGGATTGGGCTAATAGATCTAAATTGAATTCTAGATAGTACATAAGCCTTACTTAGCCCTAAGATAGAAATTCCACCTAGAATATGACCAATAAAGTCAACTCTACCTAAATTACAATTTTAAGATAGCTAAATAGTCCAGACAGGGCTAATCATACTAATCATACTTCCAACACCTATGCTGCATCCCAAATCTAGCACAATACCATAATTATACTATAGATCCCATATTTAACCAAGAAGAAGGCAATAGGTTCAAAAGAGTATAGTAAGTATTTCACCTTATGGTTTAGTTCACCCATCTAATCCTCAAACATCAATAATAAATACTAAGTTACACTGTTCTACCCATAATCAATCTTAACATAAACATTCACAGGTAATACATAAACAACATGATCTTGTGAAGAAGAGTAGAAAGAATCCTACCTTAACGCCTAACTATAAATCCTTAAATCATCCATAAAATATCCTCATTAACTCCCCGATCTTAAAATGCCACCATACTATCAAAATTGTAATCTACGCATTATTAGGAGTCAAACGAGACCTAATTTCTATATAATAGGTCGAGTTAAATTTTGCATCAAGAACGAGCCCACGAGGCTCATAATTGTATTTCAAAATTGAACACGTCACGACGTCCCTCAAAAAACAAGGAATTTTTCAAAAGTTGAGCAGAAAAATAGCTCAAATTGGGTCTCAAAGTATCCCTTAAAGTTAAAGAATCCAATGCCCTAATTTCTAAGAATTTATCAAGGAATTGAAGGAATCTTACCATGAATATGATCAAAAATCATAGAATTATCTTTAACCATCCTTCCCAAATCATCTATAAGTTTGAATCCCAAGCTTTGTTAATATATAGGGTTTAGTTTTCTAGGAAAAGGATGAGAAAGTGGCAAAAATGAGATGAAAAGGGGTATTTATACATATTCTAGGTACTCGAGTATGGCTAATCCAACTATCACTATCAGGATATATTACAACTATCAGATAAGTCATTATTGCAACAAAGGTATCTCTATCTTGGTACTTTGGATTGTGCAAAGAAGTCACAATTGCAGCTAAAACCATTGATATCATGATACTTTGGGCTGGACAAAGGAATTGTTGTCGCATCAAAAATTTCATTATCGCGAAACTTTGGGCTGTACAAAGAATTTTCTATCTAGGCTCAAATCATCACTATCACAATGCACCAGATACAACTATAGATTTGAAATTTTCCAAGTCTCCGACTGATGTAGCCTGACACTATACCTCAACTAGAAGCATAATAGGGTCAAACGCAAATATAGTAACCAAACAAGGTTGCAGTCGATCCCATAGGGAAAATATGAATAGTTATTTTCCTTGATGTAATCCATAAGTAGTGTAGGAAAGTAAATGAGGTGGATTTTGTTATTATTGCCAATAGTAAAAAAATTTTGAGTGCTTTTGAGTTGAAATAAATATGAGACGAATGTTAGGTCTGTGTTTCCCCTGGCTTCTCAATTGTAGAAATTTCTCATGATCAACCCAATTATTCTCTTATGCTTGATGAAAAGCCTACAAGATAGGTATTATCCATAGCATAGAAGATAAATTTCATGCTTTGACTTGGTTATCGTTGCAAAGTGTTGCCTTATTGCCCTGTGATGCGACCTCAGTTACACTTTTCAGGGTAGGATCAAGTGATAAGATGAGATACTTAGTTATCGTACCCTAAATCACTATCTTAAATCTTTTTTTCTCCTAATTGAAAGCTTCTTAGTTTCCTAATAGATGCGAATACAAGAAATATCAAACATCTACAACTGCTACGAGTTCAGTTATTGCAAAAAAGAATTAAGATACATGTAAAATCTTTAGAACAATTGAGTCTCATACTTCTGTACGTAGATAATCCATCAAGGTTCCTACAACCCTATCAAAGGAGATTAGTCATAAATGTTTGTGCAAGAAACCATGATATTTAATTAGGAACACATAAAATCAATTGCACAAGAAAAGGATGAATAAACTTTAAAGTCTTTAATTAAGTAAACCCTAAAATCTCAAGAATAATTTTAAAAGTATGCAATAATATGTAATAACACATAAAAGAATGTCACAACGTGCAATCTAATAAAAGATAAACCCTCAGGTATTTATAGTATCTTAAAATAACAGAAAAATACTATTAAAAATGGGAAAGGTAAAGTTATGTCTGCAGTCGGTACAACTCGGTCTTCACTCGTATCCTTAGCTTATGAGTCATACCCTGCTTTGTCATATCCATTCTAGTGTCTGATCTGCCCAAGGCTTCAAGTCTCTGTTCAGTATATAATTGCATCTTAAGAATTATACGAGAGTGTACCACTCATGTTCATGCGTATTCACCTGGGATTTTTTCCTTTCCATGTCTTGAACACTGGTTTGTATAAGACATGCCTATACAAGTTATACTCAGACTTCCGAATCATAAAGCTATGAAACTTTAATTCTAGGATATTATATCAGGTTCTATTTTGCTCACGAATTCTACATATGACTCATACCTTGGCTTATGATTGGGGTACTTGAATCGTGTATTCCTCATAATTGGCTCCTCATTTTGGCTTTTTTTCCAATATTCATGTGATAGCATACGAGTTATACTGATTGGTTACGGCTCAGGTGCTGACTGGCATACTGATCAATGTTGTTGTTTTTAGATACTTTTCTTCCCTTTTTGTTCAAGTACTGTTGTAGATCTATTTTTCCTGCAATTCACACAAAGTGCATCATATCCAACAAAATACCCTAAGTTCGTGCATGAATTTGTGTTTTAAGCATCAAAAGTGTCATCTTTCCTCACCATATCAACACCTTCAACTTAAACTTTTGCATATCCTCATCAAAACAAAACCAAATTACTGATTTCTAGCACAGAGCCGATGCTTAAATAGGAAGATCTAAAGCAAACCTATGGCAATTATTTTGAGTCAAATTTCAATGTTGTTGTTCCCCTCTTAATTTTTCAACTTTTCAACTCAAATTTGTGTATAGAAATTTAGCACATGTAGAAACATGATGGAATCCAATGATGGCATTATACTAGCAATAGACACTTAGCCATAGACATACTTTACATTCATCAAACAATCTAGCAACCTAGCAATATAACCCATGTGCACTCATAATTAAATAAATCCCATTCACTCTTCATGTATAGACTACTCTATTGAGGGATATACAAATAACTCTCTCACATAAAGAAGTATCAACAGTGTGCACAAAATACCGTAAACTTGCCCTTATGCTCTTTTCCTAAGTTGTCAGACAGACACAGTAGGATTACTATATGACTTTATTAGGCTTGTAACATAGGCTTGAGGCTGGTTGATACGTATTGATTTATACAGTAGCTAAGCCTCTTGGACACTATGCACTTCTTGGTGTCTACTACTTTTGACTTTATTTATTTCTGCCCTTATGCCTCTCTTTTTTCTTCTAAGTACATTACACTTGTATCAGGTGTTGCTTTCTAGAACTTATTTTTCTTATTCTTTTTCTTTATCTATGCTATATACATTTCTTTCTTTTCTTTTAATCACGCCTGCCTATGTTTTAACTATTTTCCTTGTACACAGTTTTCTTTATTCTAGTTTTTCTCTTACGTACCTCTACAATAGCCACCCTCAACTTAGAAAATTTGCCTAAGTTGAGGTACACAGTGTCCACAAGAGGACCATGGTGAAAACAAGTTCATTGTAAGCTAAATGGGAAGGTGATATTTGTAACAAGAAAGAAAAATTGGTCTAAAAACGCTCAAATATTTGGATCAAGGAGATTTAGCACTATGGTTAAGTCATTTGAGGCTCGAATGGAATTATCAAATAATGGCCTATGATCATCTCGTACTTAACCACCCTAGACCTAGGTAAAAGCACCAGGAAAGTTCTAGAATCCTACATAACTAGGAAGACAGTAAACCTTACACACAAACTTGTACAGGGCTACACTACTAAGTATTAGTTATCAACTAAGCAATTGTTTTGTCCCAAACTACACTATACCTAATCCCAGTGCCATTATCATATATTCAACAGTCTTACACAAATATATAAATCATGTAAATACTTCAAATAGTATTTTTGAGGGGGCTTAACATTTTCAATCATTTTTTATTCTTTTTAGCACAACGTTAACACCACTTTTCAGAATGGTATTTAAATAAGTTAGTAGAGTTGTTTTCTCAATCACAAAGTAAAACTCAAAACATAATCAAAATCTTTCTATACATTAGAAATTAGAAATTTAATCAAAATCCATCAATCATAATCAAAAAGTCAAAAATCTCTGCTGCCATAGGAGCATTGATCTACTCCGTATCTTAGCTGCCCATATCAAACCTGTAAGTCATAATAGACTTTTAGTTGTAGCTACATTTGAAAATTTTCAAATTTCCCCCAAAAGTTTTGGTAACCCCACCCCAACTTAAGAATGTTGCACTGTATGTAGTGCTACAAAAATAAGATAAAGTAAGGATTAGGGTCATACCCAGGCATCGAAGGCATTGGAGAAGCATTATTAGTATGTGGGCCCTTAGGTCAGGTCCTACTTCTATCAGTAAATATCCTATTAATTGTGATTTTCTCAATAGCAGTTGAGGGCACGACAATAACCCCCTCTATATTAGGAACTAGAGCTCTCGACCAACCAGCTTCCCTAGCTATCTCTAGGACTCGTGTCTAACAGTTTTGCTCATCCTGTACACTATCAAGTATGGCTTTTTACCTAGCAGTTTTAGCTTTCTTCTTTCTCTTCTTTTCTCTTCTTTCTTCCTTGGTCTCCTCAACCTGCAATCTACCGCAATGACCCAAATATTAGGCACCTCAACTATTGGAATCACCGTCATCATAATTGGCTAAAAAATAACTAGTATTCTATATAGCTCAGTGACCATCTTATTTATCTCTATAATCTCTGCTCAGATATCAGCAATATTGGGTGCATGCCCAGTACCTAATTGTCGAATAATCCACGATTCAAATACATCTAGGTTCCCTTGGACTCGCCTATCCTGTACCTCAAATTACCTTTCCATCCAACTTTATACTTTACCTTTCATGAGACCTATTTTGTAGTGAGAGTAGCAACTAGGCCACGACTTTAGTCCAAGTAGCCTGAGAGATCAACATCACACCAGAAGGCATACCCAATGACCTCAGTGGCATAGAATGGTCTGGTGGTGAGGCACTTGAAGTACCCATTGCATCTGTGAGTGCATCCTCAATTTATACACCTGCCTTAGTAGTCTTAGCTGAAGTAGGGACGTCTGTTCAGTCCTCTTGTGGGAACAATCCCGCCATATCATCTACAGTGTATCACATAGGTTAGGCCAGCGAGTTGGTTGCATTTGGAATCAGCCTAATGTCAAACATTCTTTAGGCCTCAATTATCTCATCAATGTCGGGTATCTCCAGCACTCCTGCATCTAAGAATATCTAAGTTATTATATAGGGGGAGGCTAGTGGTTCCTTTTGACTCCCTACTACCCTATCTCTTAATTCTTGATCCATGAACTCTTCCACATTAAATGAATACCCTACTGTGAAACATGCTATCATAGTAGCTCTGATTAGGATCAAAACTTTATCTACTGTAGTCGGAAATAGCTTGTGTCAGGATAGTGTCCACCAAGCTTTACCCTAAAAACTAAGGGTTCCCTTCTTGATTTGCTGTGAATCTCTGATACCACCTTCAACCCAAGTGGAAATATCACCATATGCAGCTATCCACTTAAACATCACTATTTTCTCATCAGTCCCAATATTTGATTTGTGATCTTTCTTATCTTACCTATTCTGTAGTCCATCTAATCAATGTTGGTCGTGTCCTAATATTTTGGTCTATATAGAAATCTCCTAATTGTTTGGGCATAAATACCAACACACACTCCTCGTATCATGAGAAATATAATAGGATCAACTTCCTTCCAAAACATACCCTGTGGATCCTTCCACTGAAGTTCTCCTTTGTATGTGGTATAGAACTCATGAATAGGTACCTTATTGTATATACCTGGTGCTCCCATCATACATTAAAAACCATTATTCCCGAAGCACTCTTCAAACTCGAGTACTTCAGCCATCCCCATAGTGGTCATCATTCTCTCTAGATATAGTACTCTCTTTATATAATTACCTAGAAGACATTACAGTCTAGTGTTAAACTTTTCCTACATGTTGTGTTACCCATATCATTCAATGATGGGCATCAATGCAATGGTCGATGCGAGTAGGGGGTCCTATCTTTCTATATGGGTCACGTCTACCTCGGAACCAAGAGCTTAACTCTCCTTAGCTAAACTATACAAAGCCTTATCTTCATCACCATTAAATGGCACTGGTGTTTGCGGCGGAGAGATAATTGTATCTTTCTTCTCAACCCCCTTGGTGGGGGTGATTCAGCTTCTTATCGTGTTGTTTTCTTTCCGTTCGACTTAGTAAATGCCTTTTCTTTGTTTGCAACTTTTTCTGATAAGGTTCTATTATACTCTTCTCCACTGCTTTCAAATGCGGAATCAAACTCAGAAATACTGGTTCCTAAGTCTCAACTAGTGCTTACTTTTTCCCTTTTTTAGCAACTATTTTTGATGATGAAGCATTCTTTGGAGGAATTTTATTATAAGTACGCGAATATTAGTAACTATGAAAAGAAAAGAAAATTAAAGTAAATTTTAAAATTAAAGTTAAATGTGCATGGTTTTAGTTGGGTACGAGTAGTGGGTACTAGTCATAACCACTAAGTATGACTCAAATACATGAGACGTATCCTAGATATTATATAACATTTTTTCAATGACCATCTCATAAGTTATCCTTAAAATAATAAGGACTGGGTATGAGTCGTGACCAACAATAGTAAGCTGGGCAGAAACTTTTATTCTATTAGCATTCTTCCCAGGTGAGTCGTATGGCCTAGATATGACTCACATGGCTGAGTTGTATCCATTCTAGAACCTTGAATCTGTTAGAATTTTATGTTTTCAATTGATACGATTCCCATTATGACTCTCGTACCAGTAGGTACGAGTCATAATAAGTACGCATCTACTGCAACTTAGAAGTCCAACTTCAAAGTTTCACTCCAATGGAAATTCCCAAAGTACCCACTACTACTAGCAGCTATATTCAATATTTTAACTCAAATAAACACAAAAATCCATTTTAAAACCCTATTTCATCCCCAAATTCAATTTTGCAACACATATATACCAACACCATGCTATTATCTACCTAACATTTTCATAATTTTTACTCAAAACATGCTTACAAAGCAAAGAATAGCTCATTCAGTTTATGAAGTAAAGGAAATACAATTGGGAACTTGCTTGATAAGCAAATCTTGATGTTGAATCACTTTATTTCCCAAATTATAGTTTAAGAACAAAAATTGAAAGAACGGAAGATGATGGTTGAGAAATCAAGTTAAAAACGATTAGAATTATTGTTTGGAGGTTGAAATTTGAGTGAAAAATGTATTCGGTATGAGTTGAAAGTATCGGGTACTTGATCGAGTTTATTTTTCCTTTTTTAATTGAGGAGTTGGGTAGAGTCAACGTGAGAACTAATCTAGTAAGTCGGTGGTACGAATGGTCTATAAGACACGTACCCAATCTTACAGTTTATTTCTTGACTTGTATGGCCCTAAAATCTTACTTGGGCTCTGTAAGGGGTACAACTCTTGGTCACAAACCATACATAAAGGGTACGACTCATACTGGGAGCCACATTCATTCCAGAAACTACTGTCTAATTTTGATTGTTCTCTTAGACCAATATGACTCCTACTCATGAGTTGTACCATGTAGATACAACTAATAAAGAGTCCAGATGTTACTTTTTCAACTTCTTTGGATTTTGTCTTCATTCTTTTTAGTCCTGTAGATTGAACAAATATGTTACCCTATAAATAAAATATGTATAAAAACATAGGTTTCCTCCCAAGCAGCGCTAGATTTAACATCACGGCACAACGTAGCTATGTTGGATACTTAGACCTTACTAAATGGCCTCATAAATTGCCTCCTATGCATTACTTAATTTAACATTATGGGACAACACAATATCCTTATTGGCTTCACACATGCTATGCATCTATTGATTATCGTACCTTTGTGGTCAAGTTACAGTTTCCTAATTAACCTATCATCAAATGGTCCAGGAGTTCTGTGATTCCTAAGGGTCATTTCATATCCTATCTCAAAGCTAGGAAGTTGATTTGCAAGGGTTGTATCCACCATTTGGTTCGGGTTAAGGACACTAAGCCTGAAACCCCGACCATTTAGTCAATTAATCTTGTTAATAAGTTTCTTGATATCTTTCCAGAAGATCTCCTTGGAGTACCTCTTGATAGAGAGATAGATTTTGGGATTAACCTTCTTCATGATACTCAGCCTATTTCCATTCCTCCGTATTACATGGCTCTCGTGGAACTTAAAGAGTTGAAGGAGCAATTGAAAGATCTTGTAGACAAAAGCTTTATCAGACCTAGTGTGTCCCCATGGGGTGCACCTGTCCTTTTTGTGCTTAAGAAAGATGGTTCTTTGTGGATGTGTATTGATTATCAATACTTTTCAATGATAAACCTCAGATCCGGTTATCACCAACTTAAGGTTAGGGAATGTTATATCCCCAAGATAGCCTTCTTAACCCGTTACGGTTATTTTGAATTTCTAGTGATGTCTTTCGGGTTAACTAATGCTCCAACATCTTTCATGGATCTTATGAACCATGTATTCCATCTATATTTCGATTTATTTGTAATAGCGTTCCTTGATAATATTCTTATTTACTCCCGATGTGAGGGTGATCATGCAGATCATCTCTGAATCGTGTTGGAAACTCTTCAACCATATCAATTGTATGCGAAGTTCAGTAAGGGTGAGTTCTTGCTGAACTCTGTAGCCTTTTTGGGTCATGTTGTTTCTTCTGAAGGTATTAAAGTTGATCCTCAAAAGATAAAAGCTGTAAAGATTTGGCCTAGACCTATTTCTCCTTCTGATATCCGAAGTTTCTTTGGTCTAACTGGTTATTATCGTCGTTTTGCCGAAGGGTTTTCATTTATTGCGTCTCCTATGACCTGTTTGACCCAAAAAAATTGAAGTTCCTGTGGTCCGAATCTTGCGAGAAGAGATTTTTAAAGTTGAAGACTCGACTCACTTAAGCAGCTGTGTTGACTTTACCTGGTAGTGTTAATGGTTTTGTGGTGTATTCCGATGCTTCTAGAGTCAATTTGGGTTGTGTATTGATGCAAAAGGGCAAGGTTTTAGCTTATTCTTCAAGGTAGCTAAAGCCTCATTAGAAGAATTATCCTACCCATGACTTTGAATTACCTATCGTGGTTTTTGCTTTAAAAATATGGAGACATTATTAGTGTAGTGTCCATGTTGATATCTTCACGGACCATAAGAGCTTGCAGTATGTATTCACCCAAAAGAAGTTGAATCTTAGGCAGAGATGATGGTTAGAACTATTGAAATATTATAATATGAGTGTGCTATCTAATCCAGGCAAGGCCAATGTAGTAGCAGATGCCCTTAGTCGGAAGTCCATGGGTAGCGTAGCACATGTGGAGATTGGTAAGAAGGAGTTGTCCCGTGAGGTACATTATTTGGCTAGATTGAGGGTTAGAGTTTTTGGTGATGCTGAGGGTAGTATAGGACTGCAAAGCAGTTCCAAATCCTCTTTAGTTTTGAAAGTGAAGGACAAGCAAGATAGGGATACTACCTTGGTCAGGTTAAAAGAGTCAGTTAAAGACAAAAAAGTGGAGGTTTTCTCCCAAGGGGGTGATGGCATTTTGAGACTCCGAGAAAGATTATGCGTTTCTGATGTTGATAACTTGAAGTAGAGGATCATGGAGAAAGGGCATGGTACGCGATACTCTATCCATCCTGGTGCTACCAAGATGTACCATGATATGCGGGAAATTTATTGGTGGAACAATATGAAAAAAATATATCAAAATTTGTGGCAAAGTGTTCCACGTGTCAACAGGTTAAAATAGAGCATCAACGACCCAGTGGCATAATGCAAGAGTTTAACATTCCTACTTGGAAGTGGGAAGAAGTGAATATGGACTTCAAAGTTTGTTTGCCTCTTTCCCATCACCATCATGATTCGATTTGGGTTGCCGTAGATCGGCTGACGAAATTAGTTCATTTATTGCCTGTACATTTATCATATACAGCTGAAGATTATGCTAGAATATATATTTGGGAACTCATCTGAATTCATGGAATCCCTTTGGCTATTATTTCTGACAAAGGTACTCAGCTTACCTCTCAGTTTTGGAAATCTTTCCGAAAGTGTCTCGGTACCCAAATTCGTTTAAGTTTGGCCTTCTATCCGCAAATAGATGGTTCGGTCGAGCGGACCATTCAGACTTTAGAAGATATATTGAGGGCTTATGTGCTTGATTTTAAAGGTAGTTGGGATGAGCGCTTAGCATTAATCGAGTTTGCTTACAATAACAGTTTTCATACTACTACTGGAATGGCCCCTTTTGAAGCTTTCTATGGTAGAATCTGTAGATCACCCACTGGTTAGTTTGAAGTTGGTGAGGCTGCCACAACTGGACCGAATGCGGTGTTTGAGGCCATGGAGAAGGTTAAGTTAATTCAGGAAAGGTTGAAAACCACCCAAAGTCATCAAAAATCATACGTAGATGTAAGGAGGAAAGACCTTGAATTTGATGTTGGTGATTTAGTGTAATTTAAAGTTCCACCCATGAAAGGGGTGAAGAGATTATGGAAGAAAGGAAAACTAAGTCCCCATTACATTGGTCCCTATAAGATTATGGATCATATTGGGAAGGTAGCGTATAAGGTTGAATTGCCCGCGGAGTTATCTAATATCCATTAGGTTTTCCATGTTCTATGCTTAAGAATTCGATTAGTGACTCTGTTGTGATTGATCCTTCCAAAAGATCGGTTATTCAAGATAGTCTCTCACATGAACAGATTCTGATTCAGGTTTTTGACTTTTATGTTCGTAGGCTAAGAAACAAGGAAGTTACTTTGTTTAAAGTGCTTTGGCGAAATCAATCTGTGGAGAGTGCTACTTGGGAAGCCGAAGCGAATATGTGCGCCAAATATCCCCAACTCTTTCCTATGAATCCTGAGCATGTCAAAGGTATCGTTCTATTTTGATTTAATCTTTATTGCTATGTTTATCTTGGATTGTGTGTTTTCTATGATATCCAAAAATAAATCTAGAATAAAATATATGCTTGGGCAAGATGATTTTTCTCTATATACTCATTTTCATAGTATTCTTGACCTACCTATCAACATTCGAGGATGAATGTTTCCGGGGGGTGATGATGTGATGCCCCGAAAAAAATTTTGTTAAGATCTCAGATGAAAATGTGTTGAATTCTGTTCTCTATCGTAATTAATAATTTTTCCATGTGGAATTTCTTGATATGCCACCATTCATTGTGTAGAGTATCAAATAAGCTTTCCAACGATATATGGATCATCTAAAACGGACACTCGAGTGATGAGCTATGATCATTCCGATCTAACCGTGAATAGTGGTGAATAGTAAATATGCAGGAAAAAAATACTAAGGCCAGACGAATTTTATGGTCAACTTCAAACTATCATAACTCCTTGTACATAATGACATGGGCGAGCTACTATATATCAACAAAAATCTCTGAAAGTTCTCTTTCCAATGAAATTGGTTTCATCCAATTTGGCCTTTAGAGAAAAGAGTTATGGTCGATCTACTTCAGCCTATCAAAACAGTCCACCGAAGGACAGATTTGACATTATTTGATTTTTAAGGGTATTTTGGTGATTCCCACTCCAATCCATCCGGGTAAACGATGGATTTAAGTCTATTAAGAGCATTCAATAGCTCATTTTTCTCCAAAATTTCCTAAGGCTCAAACCCCAACCCTACTACTCCAAATTTCATCCTTCTATGTCTCTTGATTGAATCGTAGAAATTTCAAATTGATTTGGGATTTGAGTTGATCATATTGAGGGCTTCGAGAAGCACCCTTTATTTTCGTGAATAAAGTGCCGAAGTCGAAAGTTCATATTCATCTTCCATTTTTAGGTATGTGGGGCTTTGAACAAGATTATCCTTTCGATCTTGTGCCCGGTATTTTTTTTGAATTACATTGACATGAGATTTTACATGTTTTACCATTAATAGGAAACATGGTTTTATATCTTATATTATTGTCCATGAGCTACGGGATTATGTCATCCGATATGTGTATGATATTGAGATGGAATTATGTCCAAAAAGTAATTGATTATGAGAGTATGATGATTTAATTTGTTAATCCTTGATTTATACTATCATTCCACTATTTTATTATTATGAATTTATAATTGATATTTGAAATTCTATATCCCTACTATGGATTGATGTCTCAAGTACCTTTAAATGAGAGTTGGATGGCAAATTGAGAAATATTGATATTGAAGTTGCAACGAGTCTTGTCATTTTTCGGATGGTTTTGGTGAGTAAAATTGTTGAAAATATTATGTACGGAGTTTTCATATCCTTGTCCAAATGTCGAGTCGGTTATGGTTCAATGCATTGATACCTTGTTGATGTTGAGGAAGATTAAAATGTTTTAAGCTAAAATGTGTTGAGTTAGGAATCCACAAATTGATATGATTTGATAAATGAGAAAGAGATTTAATTTGGTCTTTATGATAGACCCTTGTGATGTTGTTGTGGATTTCCTAACGCATTTTGAGCTTGTCGTGGAGGAGTACTTAGCACCGAGAGGGAAATTTGGTATTTCCCCAAACCTATGTACCACCGTAGGGTTGTTTGATGATGACATTATTGGCCAGAGAGCCCGATTGTGATTATTGCAGTTTTATGGTCGTACTCCCGGGCAAAGAGTATGATGCTCCTGCCAATGGGGGTTTCAAACATTGGTATTCAACGTAGCTCTCGTGGGGTTGTCGATAATATGAAACTCCCCTGTCCATAAGAGTCATGTTTATTGAAATACCGAGTCACTCCGAGTTTTGATGTGGTAAGTCAAGTTGCCTATGATGATCTATAATGATTTATGAGGGTTTTCTCCTACATTTTCTATCTAAGATATTATGAGTTGCATGATTTAATGTCACTCAAGCCAGGTGTGTCATTATGGTCCATATGTACGTTTTTACGAAATTTATGATATTATTTATATTTTGCATGTGCCCCCATATACTCAGTACGTATCTTGTGCTGACCCACATATTTCTCAATGGGATACATTCATACCATGATATAAGTTCAGGTACTCAGTCGCAGCCGTAGCTGCGACAGTAATATCCGAGTGCCGCATCTACTTTCCTTTAGTGGTGAGTCCTCATGGTTCGAGGATCAAGTAGCTAGTTTTGGTTCAATTGTTTTGTGATCCTTTTGGTCAGTTGAGTTATTTGGGGGTTCGTCCCAAGGGTCGTTGCTTTTGTTGTATAGAGGCTATATCAGACTAGTGTATTGTTGGGTTGGCTTATATATAGGCATTACATATATGTACAGTCTAACGTTATTCCGTGCCATGTGCGATGTGATATGATATGTACTTATACATATATCTTTAGCGTAGCGTGTATGTTATTTTGTTGGAACCCAAGGTTAGTGTTTTGGCATAAAGAATTAGCTTGAGGCTACATGTAGCCTTGGGCACCGTGTGGCGTCTCGGGATGATATTTCGCGGCGTTATAGTGATCCATAACTTGATTTTATGTGCTTTCCTGTCTTTCACCTTGAAATAAAATTTTTGCAACATTAGCACTGAATGGATAAGAGTTAGCTTTGCATCCTTCGTAGGCATTAAGTACCGTAATGTTGCATGGTCTTTGTGCACAAACACCTTTTTCCCAATCAAATACGATCTAAACCTTTCAAAGGCAAAAACCACTGCCAATAACTCTTGCTCCGTCACGGTGTAGTTATTTTAAGAAGGATTTAGTGCCTTACTAGCATATTATATGCGATGAAGGATCTTTTCTTTTCTTTGTCCTAGTACAGCCCCTAAGGACAATCCTCTAGAATCACACATAATTTTGAAAGGTGAAAACCAATCAAGAGACACAATGATTGGAGAAGAAACCAACTTATCTTTTAGTCTTTCAAAAGCCTTCTTACATCCATCATCAAAATCCAATTTTACCTCCTTCTCGAGAATCTTGCAAAGTGGATTGGCAATCTTCCAGAAGTCCTTGATTAATCACCTATAAAATCCTGCATGACCTAGAAAACTCCAAATTCCCTTCACAAAAATTGGATAGTGTAATCTTTCAATCACCTCAACCTTCGCTCAATCAACTTTTATGCCTCTCATTAAAATTTTGTGCCCAAGCACATTTCTTTCTTTGACCATGAAATGACACTTTTCCCAATTATGCACCAAGTTGCCTTCTTCACACCTTTGTAGAGATTTTCCAAGTGTTTGAGATAATTATCAAAAGAATTCACAACTACATAAAAGTCATCCATAAAAACTTCAATGGTATCTTCCACCATATCAGAGAAAATAATCATCATACATTTCTAAAATGTGGTTGGAGCATTGCATAGCCCAAATGGCATTCGTTTGAATGCAAAGGTCCCACAAGGACATGTAAAGGTAATCTTCTCTTGGTCTTCCAGAGAAATAGTGATCAGATTATAAGCGGAGTACCCTTCAAGAAAATCGTACCATTCTCTGCATGCTAACTTGTCCAATATTTGATCCATGAATGCCATCGGAATGTGGTCCTTCTGATCCTAAGCATTCGACTTCCAATAATCCGTGCACACTCTACATCCATTGACCGGTCTCATAGGAACTAGTTCAATCTTCTCATTAGGTACAATAGTTATTCCACTCTTCTTTGGCACACATTGAACCGAACTAACTAGCTTGCTATCTACCGTGGGAAATACTACACCAGCATCCAACCACTTAATAATATCCTTCTTAACCACCTCCTATATAAGAGGATTCAGTCAATGCTAATGTTCAGTAGATGGAACATAATACATCTTAAGCTGAATTTTATGAGTACACAAACCAGGCTGAATACCAACAATATCTGCAATGAACCATCCAATGGCCTTCTTGAAATTCTACAACACGAACAATAATGCTTCTACCTCTGATTGGCTCATATCAGCTACAATAATAATTAACAAAGTATTGTTAGCCCCCAAAAATGCATATTGCAAATGAGATGGGAGGGCCTTAAACTCTAACACTGGTGGTTCCTCCATGGATGGACGCGATAGTGGAGTAGTTCAATACTTTAAATCTAGATCAAGCTTCTTTGGTACATAATTATAACCATCATCATGAAATGCACTCACTAACTCCTCGTACTCCTTGATATTTATAGAGTCGTAATTTATAGTAACAGTCGCAAGAACTTTGACACCTAGCCTCTCTTCCATAGGAAAAATTGTATTAGAATCATCATCCCATAGAGTAACTGCATCAACATCATGGAATGAATCTGTCTCCTCATCACCTACATCAATCACAGACACCACTCTAAATTCATCAGGCTGCTTCATAGATTTGCAGATGTTGAATATCACCTATTCATCATTGAGTTGTAGCAACAGATGTCCTTTCTCCATATCAACCAATGTCCTACCTTTACCCAAAAATGGCCTTCCAAAAATCATCAAGACTTGAAAGTCCACTTCACAATCTAATATAAAAAAATTAATAGGAAATATGAAAGAAGACACTTTTACCAAAATATCGTAAAGGATACCAACAGTCTTCTTCACTATCATGTTCTCCATTACTAGTCTCATGGTAGTAGGTTTGAGAGCTCCCAACCCTAATTATTTGAATATAGCAGAGGGAATAAAGTTAATGCTATCACCCAAATTACATAATGATCGAGTAAAGTATAAATACCTAATAGGGCAAGGTATTGAGAATGCGCCAGGGTCCTCCTTCATCTCTACCAAAGATCTAGTAAGTACATCACTGCAATGATGAATATTGTCAACAGGTTCATAACTGACTAACCTTTTCTTGGTGATAAAATCCTTCATGAATTTTGCATATCCTGGCATCTACTCCAATGCCTCTACAAATGGTATGTTTACAGTTAACTCTTTTAACATAGACAAAAATTTATGATACTTACCTTCATCTTATTTCTTTCTCAATCTTTGTGGACAGGAAGGAAGTTGTCTTGGAATGGGCTTTTACGCTGGCTTTGTAGCATTTTCTTCTCCTTCAGTCTATTTGTTGATGCTCCCAAATCAGCCAGCTCATCCATGCTGTTCTGCTAATTAGCTATGGGTACAGATGGATGTGTAGTAACCATACCAGGCCGAGTGGTAATGGTATGACATTGACTATCATTTCTGGGATTTACCACTATATTGCTTGGAAGAGTTCCAGGTTGTCTCTAATTCACTATGACTGGCATCTGAGAAAATTGCTGCTCTTATTTCTTTGTTGTTGTAGCATGTGACTTAACTTTTTGGATCAATCTTGAAAGATCAGCTTTGATATCCTTCATATGGTTTTCTTGACTTTCATGCCCTAAGTGTCTCTATTCTAGACTCTGCATCTCCGCTACCTAGCGGAATATACTTATCACTCTTCTCCTTGTAGTCATCCTTACATCTCCAATCACCATCTCTATCTCTACTCCTATCTTTGTATCTATTAATATAATTGTTTTGACCTTAATTCCCTTACCCTTGAGCTCGGAAATCCGCCAATCTATGATCAAGATACTTTTCCTCTTCTTCAGATTTGATCTCTAATGGTTTGGAGGTAAACCCCTATGCCACTACTCCATTCACTTTCTTACATTCATTGACGTAAATTATTTTGTAAGCAACCCAATATCTGTACGGAGTTGTGCAACCTCTTGTGATACCATATCATTCATTGTTTCATATGTATTTGTTGCTCCAATAGAACATGTACCACCACCATACACTGAATCTTGAGTATTCCATCCTCTATGGGTAACCATAATATCATCTAGCATTTCCTATGTAGCTTTTTAGTGAAGATGCATAAATGCTCCTCTTGAAATAATATCTATGATAGCTCTTGAGCTATAATTCAATGATCGAGAGATGATCTCAAACAAGTTAGATCTTCTGATTCTATGATTTGGTACCATGCTCTGCTTCTTCTTGAATCGAAACCATGCCTCATACATAAACTGAGTAATTAGTTGTCTGAAATTGCAAATTTTATCCTTCAATGTTAACATCTGTGTTGGAGGGAAGAATCCACTAAAAAATTGTGTCTTCAACTCGTGCCAAGTAGTCATAGATCCTCTTGAAAGTTCCCCTAACTATAAAGATACTTCTCCAGTCACGGAAAATGGGAACAATCTCAATCTTAACACTTCTTGATTAACCCCTAGAATATTGTAATTTGTGCAAATCCCAAGAAAATTTGTAAGGTGCATGTTTGCGCCATCCTTAAAATCTCCTTAAAACAAACCCTTCAGATTCGGCAATTGGTTCATAGCACTAGTAATATAAAACTTCACATTAGTGGCTAAAGGAGGAGGAACAACGGCTCCAATCTCCGTAGGCTCAACATAACCGAGATCTTTATCTTCTTCCTCATATAGGTCTAAGAGTTCATATGCTGGAATAAATGCAGCCCAGCCTCTCTGAACTCGATGATCAACAACCTGTCCCAGCCATATCAGTCCTCCTTGCTGAGCTATAGCTGCGTCTACAGCAAGTCTGTCTTTTTCTACTTCTCTACATTGTTGCTCCAACAGTTGTTGTGTATATAAGTTTGCAATATTCTATAGATCTAATCGAGCACGCGGGAGTGCTGCAGTTGGGTCCATAGGTGGGGGATCTTGTACCTTATCACGAACTTGTCCAGACATCCTTCTAGGTGTTAGAACGATTCTTTCTAGATTTGGATGAAAATGGAGTAAAGGATTGCCTCTACTCCTAGTACTTAGCATACACCAGAAAATGCAAAATCAAAAATAGAAAAATTAGAAACCCACAAACTTCACGAATTCAATTTGCTACTCAACCGTTCTCCCCAATAATGCTGCCAAAATTTGATGTCACCCAAAACTTCACCGCAAATAGAAGCATAATGAGGTGGAATGCAAATATAGTAACCCAGTAAGGTTGGGGTCGATCCTACAGGGAAAACAGGCATAGTTTCTTTCCTTGATGTAATCCACGAGCAGTACAGGAAAGTAAATAGGGGGATATTCTTATCAATTAGAAATAGTAAACAATTTTTGAATGCTTTTGAGTTCAAATCAATATGAGATGAACTCTAGGTCTGTGTTCCTTCTGTCTTCCCAAGTACATAAATTTCTCGCGCTCAATCAAATTATTATGTTGTTATGCATGTAAACCCTCCATGATAGGTATTATCCATTGCTTAAAAGATAAATTTCACCATTTGAATTGGTTATCGTCACAAGGAGTCGCCTTGTTATCCCTTGATACGACATCAGTTACACTTGTCGAGCTAGGATTAAGTGATATGATGAGATACTTGGTTATCGTACCACAAATCACTATCTTAAATCTTCTTTCTTCCTAATCGGAAGCTTCTTTGTTATAAAATAGATATGGATACAGGCAATCTCAAGCAGTTGCATCTTCTATGAGTTTAATTATTGCGAAGAAGAATTAAGATACATGCAGAAACTTTAGAACAATTCAGTCTCACACTTCTTCTACGTAGCTAATCCACCATAGTACCCACAATCCTAGCTAAGGAGATTAAGCGTTCATGTTTGTGCAAGAAACCATCATTATCAATAAAGAACAGATAATATCAATTGCATACGAATAAGATGAATAAAGTCCAACGTCTTTAATTGAATAAACCCTAAAATCTAAAGAACAATTGTGAAAGTATGAAATAATTCATAATAACGCGTAAAAGTCTGGCAAAATGTACAACCTAATAATAGATACACCCTAGGGTATTTATAGTATATCAAAATAACATAAAAATCCTCTTAAAAATGGGAATGGTAAAGTTAAGTCGACAGTCGGTACAACTCGATCTTCACTGGTATCCTCAGCTTACAAATCCTACCCTGCCTTACTATATCCGTTCCAGTGTCTGATCTTCCCAAGGCATCAACTCTCGGTTAAGCATACGATTTCTTCTTAAGAGTCATACTTGAGTGTATGACTTGTGTCCTTCATCCTTATTCACCTGGGACATCTTCCTTTCCAAGTCCTGAACATTGGTTTCTAGAAGACATGCCTATACGAGTTGTACTCGGACTTTCGAATCATATAGCTCGAACACTTCAAATCCTAGATAGTAGCTCAGGTTCTATTTTACTCACAAATTCCGCATATGACTAGTTCCCTGACTTATGACTAAGGTACTTAAGTCGTATCTTCCTCAAACTTGGCTTTTCAGTTTGGATTTAAGTTTTGTTATTCATAAAATTCAGTATATGAGTCATATTGATTGGTTACAACTCAGGTGCCAACTCGTATACTGATCGAAATTGGTCTTTTTCACATCTTTTTCTTCTTTTTTGTTCAAGTACTATTGTAGACCTATTTTAATGCAATTCACACCAAAGTGAATCATATCCAATAAAATACCCTAAGTTCTTGCATAAATTCATAGTTTTAAGCGTCAAAAGTGTCGTGTTTCCACGCCACATCACTAAGAAGCCCACAAGATTCTTCTGGATTCCCGTATATGCAATCAAACTATGAAACCCTATCCAATTCGATGTTCTGCACTCAATGGTGTAGTCAAAATTTCCACCTGAGCTAGATTCTACAAATAATAGGTCTCATACCCTATTTCCATTTTCCTAACTTTTTTTACCCATAGCGCAAAATAAGGCCAGGTGCCTAACGACCTAAACCAAGAATATACCTAGCTTAAAATCAGCATTCTAGAGCTGATGTCACTATCAAAATTCTCTTCTGAGGTTATATAATAAGAGTTCTTGTTCTAGACCAAATCCTAAACAGCAAAAGTTTAAAAATGGGGAATAAGCCTAAAATCCAAACGAACTATTCAATCTGTGAACTAACAGTTTCGACAAGTAATAAATAACCTATAGCCACTGTCTGGAGGCTCAAAATACCAAAAATGAATGAAAATCAATAAAATGGCCTAGATGGGCGTTACAATATCCACTACTAAAAGGGCTTTCATCCACAAAAGTCAATGGATACAAAGGTCTCATAACCTTTAAAAGATGAGGTACTGGGCTTACATGCTTTGAGCACGACTTCCCAAATAACCTCTAACAGGAGAGGACACTTCCAAGGGATTTTTGCCACAGGTATCCCTTTTTAGCCAGCTCTTTCACTTTACTTCTAAAGAATGAAAACTTAACCTCCACCACTAAGTAGTCTCCAATCAAACCAAAGGAGATTGATGCACGCAAATCCTAACCATGTCAAATCAATGCCATCTCGGTACCTGCATAAATAAACAAATGCTTCTCCAAGATAGAAAACCAAGGTATAAGTCATCCAACCGACTCCAATCCAAAAATAACATTCCTTTCCCATTCCACACCTACTGTCCTCCCCAAACTCGTAGGAAAATCACCTTAGGTTCCCCACAAATTCTCATCACAGAAAACTCAATGAACCAAAATTAATCTAATAAAATTCCTTATGGAAAATATAAGAATAAGCTCATATAAAGCTACCTGGGCAAACAACATAGATAATCGAGGGCAATAATCTAAGTCTATGTTGTAGTTGGTCCGAATAATTCTTAGAAATAAAATCTAGGAGTCAAGACATAACTACTTACCACTGAACGATCCATTCCAGGAAGTCCCATAAATAGAGAATGAAGCAAAGTTGAATCCATCTGAAGTATACTGCTCCTACTAAGTATATCGTCTAAGAATCTCAAAGAAAACGAAAGAACCAAGGTCAAAGCTGAAGGAACCAATATCGGGTCCATAAACTATTATTTGAACACCTACCAACCTCAATCCATCCAAACCCAAGAAAATCAAATTGGTAACCATGGAATAGACTCATATAGCCTACAAAGGAAATTCTAACCGAGAAAAATATAAAAACAAATAATGCACTCAGGCTATAAAACACCCAGCTAAAATCTCAACAGCAAGGATGAACTGTTCGATCTCAACTACCTAAACCAAACCTAAAGATGAGTAAGCATTCATACTTCAAATCTGTCATAACTTCCATATCACCATTCTAAGATATCAAATAAAAATTTGAGCCACTATGTATAAACTAAGGTCAAATACTAAAATCGACTATACTATCCGAATTAAACATATTTGTACTGAATTGTGCCGAGCTGAAATTGAAACAAAGCTGGAGAACAATATCACAATAGAGGATAAATCAATAGCTATAAATACAAGATAAGAACTCTATATCTGTTGGAGGACATGAACCACCAAAATATGCTCATGAACTTCGCAAGGCTGCGAATCACACTAGTAGTAGCAAAAACATTAGCAACTCAGGGAAATGCAACTTTAGTCAAAAACAAATCAACCCAATGCCCCATCTTAGAAAAGAATAGCCATATTCACATATCAAAAAGAAGAATAACTTATATATCTCATTAAGCCAAAGAATTCTGAAATGTGAATTTCCTGAATCCACCCAAGTAGGACAATCATAACTCAAACAAACCATGAATTACCTTACTAAGGAAGAAGGTACCAACACTGACACCTATGTCAAGGTTCAGATCACTAGAAGAAAATGAACAAACAACACAAGAAGGGATTATAGGAAAGACCACTTGCCTCTAACTCTCTAACTCCACTTTATACAAGAACCACATCAGAACAAAAAAAGAGAATCTAGTCTCCACACTAGTACTAAGAGCAAACCATCACAAAGAGATTCATCTAACAAATCTAAGAGATAAACCTAGGACATCTTGATATCAATATCAAAGACACTATCGAGCGATGAAATAGCCACGATGAAAGAACATATCGCAAATTAGTTAATCTCAAGAATGGGCTAAATAGAAAGGGATAGCTAGAACAAAAAGCTTACGCAATACAGGAGGTAAGTTCAAGAATCTCAAACTCAAGAACGGGCAATATAACTAATTTTCCAAGTCTAGAATCATCATATTACCTTAGAAGTTTAACTTACATCAATACCACAGTTCACTCCATAATTAATCTAGCATAACCAACCAAAGAGGAAAACAAATAACCTCATTTTTCGATAAAAGAGAAATCGTCCAACCAAGCTATAGCTACCCAAGCCAATAAAAAATAATCACATAGAAGGGAAAATGCTAACTAGTCTACACTAGTTAGATTATTATTAAGAAAGAATCAGCTACCTCATGTAATGTTAGTAATAACAACCACAATGGCAGTAATACTAATCAACAATATGAACATCAATATAAGAAAAAGACGGTACCAAAAATAAAAATCAATAGAAAGCACCACTCAAGGGCAAAAATAAGGCCAATATGCCAAGGTAAATAAGACTTAAACCCAAATGCTACTCTCAAGAGAAAATATCAATACAGATCTTCTCCATCCATTACTAAAAAAAATCATCCGTGGGGTTAGTCATATAATGATGAATTCAATAACAAGGCACACAATAACCAATATAAACTCATCAAGGCATATAATTATCGATGGGTACGAAAACCCAAATACAAATAACTAAAAGGATATATACTGAAAATAAAAAAACACCTATCATGGTGAAATCCATAATCACATATCTGACGTGTCTAAGGTAAAATAAATATGAATGCGTCCAAACTTGAATACATAGATAGAATCATCAAATAAGGTTCCAAACGTGCTATCTCTAACTTAAAGTGCCACAATATTAAAAGGATTATTTGAAGTAGATAAATGACTAGTAATCCCACTCCAAGGACACTCTCAAGACCAGTGGCCAAGCTTTCTGCATTCATAGCAAGCTCCTGAATCCCTAACCTATTGAGAGATACGAATTGAGCCCAAATTATAGGCAAACTAATGCTGAGAGCACTCTCTACTACCATGACCATCCTTCCCGCAATCATATCCTTCCTCAAGATCTTTAAGATGGATGGGAAAATATTCTAATTTTTTTTGATCAACTAACTCTAATCTACGGCACTCTTTCAAATAATCACCTATCTCACCATAACAAAAACAAGCTCTTAGAATACTCTCAGATATTGCCCTCCTAATCTAGGTAGATGCCATGGCCTGAAGACTAATATCAAAAACTCTGCACCATCCTAATCCAGATGGATGCCATGGCCTGAAGACTAATAGAAAAAACTCCACACCATCTGATGGGAACTCTGCCAACTATGACCACCACAACTAGAGCAAGAGCCACCATAGTCTAAAATAGTACTTGTAAATGGCCGATAGGCTTCAAGTGAAGCTGACCTCAATCGATATATCCCTCACTCCAGGATAAAATACAAATAGCACTAAACTGATGACATAGCCTCTTATCACTATCTCTAGAAGTCTTAATAAATGCTCTCTCTATAGCCCTTACATGATCAATAACTTGATATAAGAAAGACACAATTGCTATCAAGTTCTCTGATGCCAAGTAGAGTGGCAATGATAGCACTATAATAAATCCATACACTATGTCCAACTGAGAAGGATATAGCATTAGAATATGTCTGGACTACTCAATAAACCCAATATCATACTCATAAAGTAATAAGGAACCCTTACCATCACTAATAAATATAACTCTACCCGGAGAACGTACTCGATAAACTAGATGTCATCCTTTCAAGTGAGGGATCTATAAGAATGACTTGAGATCCCTAATGTCGAACCTCCAGGGGCTGAAGTAGTCATGAGCTTTGTTGGATCCTAATCTAGCCCTAAATTATTTGGTTGATGTTGAAGATCTTTGATATCTGTCTTGGACTCTACATTCTAATGCTACACTAAAGCATTAAAAATATGTGTTAAAGTATCATCTGCATCTATTGAAAATTTTGCATCATCATTTAGGATCGAGTAGATTCAAATGTGCTTTAGGCTTATAGAAATATAAACACACGACATAGAGTTATGAAATGAATTTTTTAAAAATTCTGGGTAGCCTTCCGAAGATAGGTTACAGATATATCCTCACCAATCTATAAGATGGTACTAAACACTTAGCTTTTGTAATAATTCACTGACGAACCTAGGCTCTGATATAAATTTTTCATGACCTAATTCTCGGGTCATGATGGCGCCTATTATAATCCACTAGTAGGTAAGCCAACCCCGTATTCTGAAACTACTAGTAATGGACTACCAATAGAATGAAGGAGAGAATGCAAAAAACATGAAATAAAAGACTAATAAACATAAGATAATCCAAAAAAATGGTGAAACTTGTACAAGATCTTTTAGTATAATAAGAATGCAAAATGAAGTACCAAGGGAATTACACTGATACAACTCATCTCCTAATACAAACATAGAGATTAGTCTAGTACATAAGATAGAGTAAAGTAATACTCCGAACGTCAGGAGCTTAATCTATTTCTCAAAATAATGGCAGCTCCTCACGACACACATAACATCGATGATAACCCATAGTATGATCTATAGGCTGATGAAGTGTAGGATGAGTACCAAACACATGGTACTCAGTAGGCAACTGCTGATTCAGCTCCAAAGATAGTGAGATAGTAAGGGTAATCTTTCCTATTCATATCTAAGAAACTAAAATAGTAAGGCTAAGGAAGTATTACATTGGACTTTCCTATTCTAGCTGTACTCAAGAATCTTAACACTATACTGTATATCATCGTCCAATATACAAATAATGGGAGAAATAAAGATATACAACAATATACAAGCACAAGGAATGAATTTAAAATCTGAATAAATGATGTAAGAAAGGGATATATGATAATACCATAGCTATATATAAATAGGTATATATACATATATATTTGTATAATGAAGGTCAATTCAACGCACTTATTACGTTATCAGTCTAGTATCTTAAGACCTTATGATCATAGTAGGACTTCTGCTAGTATACTTAGGGACTAAAATTTATATACTTAACCATGAGTTAATCATGCATATTAATATAATTGTAGGATGAAAGAACTAGAATCATACCTCAAATCTCAATATCAAATTGTTGACAAAGCTTCCACAATCTAGTCATAACAATGATCATAACAATAATAATAAAAATAGAAATGACAACGTGAGTAACTGGCTAGTCTATACAAATAATACCTATATGAGCCTTTCACGAAGCCCCACTTCTTTAGGCACTAAAGGTTCAATCAACATACAACACACCACAAGCTATAATCATGACCCATAACTACACAACTCCCTATACGGCTAATATATATGGGCGCATATTGGTCATAGGTAATGCACATAAAAGAATGAATGCCAATGTAATCCAAAACACCATAACTAACACAAATATCATAAGAAGTAGTTTTACTCAAAGTAGTCAATGTACAAATATGTGCATTGTCATAATCATCATCTGACCTTTTATGCATAAATGTATATCATTATAATCATCGTTCGACCTTGTTGGGTATAAATGTATAACATTATAATCATAATGATCCATTAGACTCAATCTTGGAAATTATTTCTATACACCAATAAATGCACAGACTTTGAACTTTATCTAAAAGGAGCATAAATCCATAAATTCATTGCCCTAGGTAAATTCCGAGGCTAAATGATCATAAAGGTGTATAAAGGGGTCAGAATCTTTCACGATTAGAATTAGTAGTAATATCAAAATCATAGACCAAAATCTATGTCGATTATATATTTATAACATTAATTTCAATCTCATTATAACTAAGTCATCCATTTAGATGGTAAGATTCCCGTTATGAATAAATTTGTTGTTAAGGTGACAAGTGGGCTTTAATCGCTTTGTGGGAAAAGCAGTAGTAAAATCATATTTTAGTTAGAATCTTACTTTTTACCATATTTAGTGATCATAAATGTACCAAATCTCTGTGTTCCATCGCCAATCTCAAACAATGTAATCATAAACACTTATATGTCTAAAGACTACATCCATATCCTTTACACTGATAAACCATTTTCTCAAATCCAACCACTATCATAAACATGGCCTTAAGCATAATAATGCATCAAGAATAACTATAACATCATAATCACGGCCTTAGGCAGTCACACACAAACACATATTTATATATTCGGAGCCCATATCAATAACTATATATGTAAGCCATCCTATATCCATAAGCCATAGAATATCAATGAGGCATATCATATCTATAAGATATAGGTCATATCTATGAGGCATATCATATCTATAAGGCATTTCATATCTATAGTCCAGATATCATAACTATGAGATATATAATATCTATAAAGTATCTCATATATATAGTCCATATATCATAACTATGAGGCATATCATATCTATAAGGTATCTCATATCTATAGGTCATATATCATAACTATGAGGCATATCATAATTCAAGAAAACCATCATCATTCACAAGGTTACGAGTTAACCTTATACTAAATGCTCAATGGTCTAAAATATGTCTAATATGCATAAATAAGTCCAGAAGGGCTAACAGAAGTCTTTTCCTAAGGTTGGTCGGAGGAACCCACTTCTAATCCTCGAATTCCATATTTAGAAAATTTCTTCCTAGGACTGAGCTAAGGTATCTAAATTTACTTCTAGATGGTACATAATCCTTACTAAGCCCTAAGATAGGAATTCCACCTAGACTATGAGCAACTAAGTCAACTCCATCTAAAGTACAGTTTTAAAATAGCTAAATAGTCTAAGCAAGGATAATCATTCTAATCATGCTTCCAACACCTACCCCACATCTCAAATCTAACACAATAGTATAATCATACTATGGATCCGATATCTAACAAAGAAGAAGGCAATAGATTCATAGGAGTAGAGTAAATATTTAACCTTAAGAGTTAGTTCACCCATGCAATGCCCAAAATTTAATAATCAAGACTAAGTCATGGTGTTATACCGGTAATCAATCTGAACATTCACATACAATATATAAAATATATCATCTTGTGATGAAGAATAGACAGAAGCTACCTCAGAGTGGAACCCCAAATCGTTGAATAATACGCAAAATGTCTGTCTTTACTCCACAATCTTGAAATACCTCCACGCTATCAAAATTGCACTCTACATGTCATTAGGTGTAAAAATAAGACCCATATTGCCATATAATGGATAGGGTTGAATTTTGGGTCAAGAACGGTCCTTCGAGGCTCCTAAATGCAATCCAAAATTGTACATATCACGAGGTACCTCGAAGGACAATGAAGTTGCGTTCAAAAGTTGAGTACAAACGGAGCACAAATTGGGACTCAAACCAACCGTTAAACTTTAAGTATACAAAGCCCTAATTTCTAACAATATATCAAGAAATAAAAGGAATGTTACTATGAATATGAAGGGAAATCATAGAATAATCATTAACCAAGCTCCCCAAATCATCTACAAGCTTCAATACCAAGCACTCTCAACTTCTAGGGTTTTGGTTCTCTTGGAAATGGATGAGAAAAGTGATTATACCCATTCCAGGTGCTCAGGTATCACTATCGCAACCCTACTATAGATATCGTGGTATATGGACATATTCACACGAGTTGTTATCATTACGAAGTTAATGTTATCACGGTTCTATGGGCTTCCCAAAGAAGTCACAATCATAGAAAAAATCATCGCTGTCATGATACTTTAGGATTCACAAAGGAGATGCTATCATGGCCAAAATCATCACTACCTTGACGCACTAGATACAACAGGAGACTTGGAATTTTCCAAATCTCTGCAAAGCCCTCCAGATTCTTCCAAAATCCCTTATACGCAAATGAACTATGTAAATCTATCAAATTTAACATCCCAGACTCAATGACACAGTCAAAATTTCTATCGAAGGTTGTTTAGACAAAACGTGGGTCTAACACTGAATTTCCATTTTCATAAATTTTTGACCAATTGCTCAAAATGAGCTCGGGTGCCTCAAGACCCAACCTAAGTGTCTACCTAGCCTAAAAGCAATTTTTAAAGTTGATGGCATTGTCGGAATTCTAATCTGAGGTTTTCGACTAGGAGTTTTTATTTGAGACCATATTTGAAAGAACAAAAGGTTAAAAATAGGAAAATTAGCCTAAAATCCAAACGAACTATCTGATCGCCGAACTGATAGTTCTGACAAGTAACAAATGACCAGTAGCTGCTACAGGGAGGCTCGAAACACCAAAAATTCATGTAAATCAAGGTAATGATTTAGAGGGCCATTACAATTGGTCAACCAAAAGGATAGGACCAAGAACTCATAATGATTACATTGAGTCAAAAAAGTTGTCTTTGGAATATCCGAGATTCTAATCCTCAACTGACGATACCCTAATCACAAATCAACCTTCAAAAATACTAAAGTACCCTAATGTTTGTGGAAAAAACTTATCAATATGAGGAAGCGGATACTCATTTTGAATTGTTACCTATTTCAATAGTCAATAATCAATACACGTATACATCAGCCTACCTTTTTTCATCATAAACAAGATAGTCCCACCACAAGGTGTTACACTAGGTTGGATAAATCCCTTATCCAACAACTCTTATAGTTGATCCTTAAAATCCTTTAACTCTATTGAGGACATCCTATAAGGAGGAATAGAAATAGGCATGGTGCCCAGATCAATATCAATAGCAAAGTCAACATCACAATCTAGAGGCATAGCAGGAAAATCCATGGGAAAACATCCATGAACTCATAAACAACATGAACAGAATATAAATTGGAGGTATAGTAAAATAGATCACAAAATGAAACAAATAAGACAAAGATCCCCGCTCAACCAAATGATAAGCCTGGAGAAAAGATACAACTCTCTTGGGACCCAAAAAGCTATCCTTGGCACACTTTACAAATCTATGATTACATTCTTAGCATAAAAATCTAGAAAAAGCATGATAATGAGTTAACTAGTCCATACTGAAGATGATATAAAAAACTACCATATCTAATACAATAAGATGTACCTAGGTCTCACGCCCAACAAATATTACAACACAAGATTGGTACTCCCAATCCACTACTAAAGAGTCTTCTACGAGGGTAGATAAGCAGATACGCATATCAAGAGGCTCACAAATAGAATATAAACACGAAGAAAAATATACAGACACATAGGAGAAAGTTGATCCCATATTAAATAAGATAAATGTATTTATGAAATAAACAGGGATAGAATCAGTGATGACAACATTAGAAGCCTCTACCTCCGACTACCACCTAGATGAGTTGCCCTAAAACCACCAACATAGTCACCACTACCTCTACATCTCACAGCTCTAGTATAAACTCTAACTCTCACAACTAATAAAAGAGTAGCTCTAAAAACATGAGGAAAATCCTTAGCCATATAGCTAATTTCATCACACACATAGCAAACTCTGTGGCCCAACTTATTGAAAGGTGGTATGACTGAACTAGGATAAGGATCCAAAATGCCGAGCACCTGAACTAGTCAACCATGATATCTACAGAATCCTTTAGAATTTCTACCTCTAGAGATGTGACATTTAAAGTTATGCAAATGGTGCAAATTGTTTGCACCTTACTGAGATGCTCGAAGAATAGACTCAATCACCTTGTCATGATCTATAATACTCTAAATAATGCTTGATACACTACCATCTGAGTCGTAGTAATATAAAGAGAAATATCTAACCCTTTCATGAACTTTCAAATCTTCTGAAAGTTGGTTATAATACTGGTATAAGAATATCTAGACAAGGCATAGAATCATTCCTCATACTAAAAAATATTGTAGACCTAGCTAGAAGTGATCAAACTTATATCTCATCTGATCCCTCAAATTGAAAGGCACAAATCTATCCAAAAAGGCCTGTGTAAATTGATTCGCAGTCATCTCTAGCAAAACAAAAGGTCGGCAACCAATAAGTGACCACCAATGGTTGTCTCTAGAAACTTAGAAGTAGTATAAGAAATCTCATCCATCTCAAGAAAATCTAGGTTATGCAACTTCTCACAATAATCCATCAAGAACTCATGGGCATCCTCTCCTGGAGTACCATTGAACATAGAAGGACCTAAATAAGTGAACCTTTTATAATACTCAGAAGGCATAGTTGCACTCACAATAATAGGGGGCATAGTAAATTTGGTTGGTTGAGAACCCATCTATGGAGGCATCATAGAAGGAAATTTAACTCTATATCTCAAAATACCATACTTAGATACAAGCACTGATGGGGGAACTGCACTTAGCGTTTTTGGAGTACCACAGAGACATATACATAAAGAAGGAGAATCCATTCACAAAATTAGAGGAATACCATATGCAGACTCTGGTATAGCCAAAGGTATTACTCAGAGTTGGAGGAACACCAAGTTCACACACAGAAGAACCCTCCAAATGGGTTGATAACTTAACTAACAACCACTCTAAGACTAGGTTAAACTCTATAGGATTGGCGTAGGACCCATATGTCTATTATGTTTATCTCGAGGAATGATGGAGAGTCCCCTAGAGTTATCTCTAGATGGGGTAGATCCTCATGCTTATCTCCATATCGAGCTTGATCATGACTCACAATTTGCCCTCTTGATTGGGGTCTCTCCTAGGACAATGGACTTGAATCTTATGCTTCAGTGTATCTAATCCTTACTATCTATACAAAAAAGAGTGGAAACTAGCTTAGGACTGAAGGTATAAAATATCTCTATGCTATAGAATGAAATAATAAAACATTACTAAAGACATCTGATAGCCTCTCAAAGATAGATACAAACATCTACATACCAATTTGTGAGAATCAATTGGATACCCCATTCTTACATTGTTGGGACCAATGATTATGTCTGCTCTGATACCAATTTGTCAGGACCAAAAAGCAAGGCTTATGATGGCTCTTGTCGTAGAAAGTCTTGACAAGTAATCCTATAACCAAAACTAATATGAAATGAAAGTTCACTATCAAACCCAAGGTAAGAATCCTATAATGGAGTCGTACCACACATATATAGTAAAAGTCGAAATACATAGTTAAAATATCATACAATACCCCAAAACCTGGTGTCAAAGTGTAAGAACTACTAAATATATCTAAAATGTCAAAGATATAATAGAGGTACCAAAAGGATCATATTATTCCTCCAAATAATAAATAACACATCGGACGACCACTACCTCAGATATACTCCAAATATCGCCTGAGTCAGCTATCTGTGCAGTGCACTCATAGCTATATCTACATTAAAATGGAGGAAGAATGGATGATAATGGTCCACTTATACTCAATACCTATCATAGGCCAATTGAGTAAACTAAAAAATAAAGCAACTCACCTACAATAAGAAAATGTCCCAACAGTAGCCCACACCATCTTTATTAACAATTCTATAATATAAATATATAACAAATACAGTTAGAGAAAAGATGATCAAATATAAATATACATCAAATTGAAGTATAGGAAGTGAGAACAAATCTATAGATATCAAGTCAAAGACAGAAATACAATCATTACATAAGAACAATATATAAAATGCAATAAGATAATGATGATGATTATAATGTGATGCATCAGGTCAACCCAAGGCCTCTGTATACACTTATTGAGATAAAGCATCATAATGTAGAACCCATGGGCTATTCATCAACCCATTTAAAACCCATACCCACTACCAATATCATGACTCCGATTTTGCACATCCCTCAAAGAAGGTCTATATGGTGTCACCAACTAGTATTTATAATGTTTCCACTTTTTCCTAATGTTTCTAGCATTTCCAATAGTTCTAGTACTTTAATAATTGTACCAATGTTTCACGATCACATATATTAGATAAGACCCAAATTATGCACAACATACAATAATAATAAGTGTATAAAGTGAAAGACAAAATAAGAATGATTATTCCTTTCTTGAAACTAACGAAAATGAAAATATGAAATAACCAATAAATATACCAACCATGTGAGCCCAAATTCACACAAATCCACTAACCATCCATGGTCCAGTATAATCCATAACCATTAAGCTAAACATGTATGAAAATTTTTAATGAAACCATATATTTCCTAAAGAATTGGCTTCTTTCACAAAAATAGTGTAACCAAAACATGCATATATCAATATCAATCCAACAACACCATATAAGACTCCACAAATTTACACATAGAGATTAATGTCTCAAAACTTCCAAATATTATCCACATAAGCCCCACACTACACATAATTTATCTGAACATAATTTTTATGGTACAACCCAATACCTATGACAAAATTTTACATTAATATTAACTACCCAACCCCATCTGAAGAAAGTCAAGTCCTAACCTACCTCAAAAGCCGATAGCAAAATAATTAAGCCATTGTTACTAAGCTTTCACCCGCACACGAACCAAAAATAAACTAAAACATACAAATATAGGATATACACATTAAAAGAATGACAAGGATACACATATTGTCCACTTCTAAATAGAGGCCAAAATGGACCCCCGATATCTATTTTCAAAAAAGAGAGGTAAAATTGGAATTTTCATTGAAAAATATATTCAATAAGATTAAGGGGACTTGTAACAGAAAATCTAAGTAAAAATAGGTTTGAAATTGGTGTTTGAATAAATAAAATGCGAATTTGGGCTATACAGGTAAAAATCCCTAAATTTTACCTTTAAATACCTAGTTTAAATGAGACATAGATGATAAAAATCAAAAGAAACAATTGTAATAAGGATTTAGAGCTTACATTAGATTAAAAATGGAAGAAAATGCTCAAAATATAATAGCTCAAGCTCCAACTCTCAAAAATAGTAAAGGAATCTCAAAAAGGGAATAAATCCCATAACGTATCACCTAAGCAAATACCGAGTCGCTTAGGAGGCTATCGCGTAAGTGCAAGGGCATAGCTGTAGCTAAGTCCACCTCATCACATAAGCAACTTGGTTATCACTTAAGCGATATGCGTTTAGTATGCAAATTTCACATAACAAACCGGGCTATTGAAACACCTAGGCTTTAGACCCACAAAAAATTTCACATGTTTAAAGGTTTTGGGTTGGGTACAGATTAAGCTTACCAATTATATGTTAGGGTGTGACTAGTACCCTACCCTATCATATAGAGATCATTCTAGGTTAATGACACACTGACCAATATATGGTTCAGTCTTTCCCAAGCCGTATGCTAGGGTATAACTCATACATAACCTAGTCGTATAGAGTGTCGGACTTAACCTAGTAGACCTTGTCTTGGGTATGATTTGGGATATGGTTTAGGGTACCAATCATGCCCTTGGATACAATTCATGCTTTTTTAGTCATACCTTGGATAATTTAGGAGTTCATGGTGAGGCCTAGGGTATGAGTTAGGGTATAACTCGTACTCTAGTTATGGTTAGTCAAGGTATTTGTACCCTCTTTGGAGTTTATTTTACAGCTTTCAGATGGGATATTTTGGACATTTCCCACACCTAAAACTTTATAAACGATGACTTATAACCTTATTAATCCCTTCACTCTTCATATATAAAAGATCAAAAACATCCCAAAACACTCTCAAAAACATCAATACAAAGATTGAGGCTAGAGTTTATTAAAGATACAACCTAGAGACGTGAAGACTAAGAATCCATTCATGAATCATCTTGTACAAGGAATGTATCTCTTCCCACATAGTTAGTTCAAAAATATCATGTAAATGGTAGTTTTAAAATCCAAATATTGACAGTTTTAATGCATATTGTTGAATATTATTTACTTTTCACTTAAATAATGTTTTTAAATTTTTTTGGTGATGGTTTTCATATGTGGATACTTGTTGACTATGATTTAATGCATGGGTCATAGGTAACCTTAACCTTAATGATTTTTACCTTGGTTTTAGTCTTGTTAAAGGTGTGCCCAGAAGGTGTTTATGAAAATGTCTAAAGAAAATTTATAATCGCATGTTAATGGTGTTTTGACCTAAGGTAATGAATAAATAAGTATGAATGGTATACAAATGGTTTTCTAAATGCCTGTTTTTTAATGAAATGGTTTAAATAGAAACCCTGGTGGTTTATTTGATCAAAATGGGTATGAGTCCCTAAAATATAGGTTAATGAGTGTCCTTGTTGGGCAATGGTCTAAATCTCCTAGAGTCATATAAATGGATAATTAATAGAGGTAATGTCATATGGATACTTACAAGTAGCGTTGGTATAATGATACCAACAAAATTCCTTCGGTAAGAAAGTGACTAAATGATTGATTGTGTGTGAATGGTTTTAATTTAGGCTTTAGAGTGAAATGTTACCCAATCCATGGAAGGTGGAGGTCTCGGGGGGACCAAAGCTAGAAACTCATAATTTGACGGAGTGAGGTTTGGTCATGATGATCAAGTTCATGATATCACACATATATTCTTGGAAATGTACTGTCATCTTGAATTTTTATTTGGCGCGTTCAGTAAACATGCGTGGGGCCCTTTCAGCAGGTGGCACTTACTCCATATAGCTTGTGCATGAAATTTTAAATGGCAAGGCTACACATAGCAGGTTAATGATTTCAATGTTTATGCTAATCCCATTCCCTATCCCAACATGGTTCATATATATATATATATTGTATTTGTTATATGCATTGGTTGATTATCTTTGGATTATTTGCATTAATTTATACTTATCCTTGAGTTACATGCTAGAATTCACCAACTAATTATATTCAAACCAATAACCCCATGCAATATAGGGATCGGAGCTTCTTCTTCTCTTCTTGCACAATTACTAGGTTATCGAAGTATCTTATGTGTTACTTTGAAGTGGTAAGCTTCCCAACTTTAGAAGGCATATATTTTATATTTTTTTATATTTGGTTGTAGACTTATTTAGACTTGATTTGGATATTATCTAGGGCTTATCTCAGCATATATAGACATCGGATTTGTGTAGAGGCGTTGTGGATTACTTTGGACTTGGGTATATTGGTTAGTATGTTGATGTAAATGAGATGTTTAGACATTTTCTAAGTTATTATATTAGTTTTGCTTCCACTATCTAGATTTATGTTTGGAGTTCATCCGGTATTTGTGGCTTGGGGTTATGGTTAGGTTGGGTTAACGGGGTGATCTCCTGACTATGTTGGGCTTGAGATACCCATAGGAAAAGGTTTAGTTTTAGGCCATTTCAAGTTTGTATCAGAGTCTAGGTTCATGGTGAGTTAGGTATCCACAAAGCCATGTCAAGTAGAGTCTCTTTTATAGGTGTGAAGAATGCCATAATTATAAAAGAGGGGCTACAAGACATTTAGGAATGTTTCCCTTTCTTGTGGTTCTATTTTAAGCTATAGAGTCTAAGGTCTTTGATTTTTAGTATTTTCGATTGTTTGTCTTTCAGATCATGCCTCTAAGAAGATCTAATGTTATGGAAAATACCTTAGTCCCGATTGAGGGCCCTATGGATGGAGCTCGACCAACTTATGGGTCCAAACCTAGGCAAGGGCTGCAGTATTTGACTACACTTATGGGGTTCCATTAGTCCCTACTAACCCTACATATGATAGTGACACGCCTACTCAGTCACTTCAAAGGGATACTACTAATGCTGAGTTTTGCTGCTCTATTAATCTATTGACTCAGTTGGTAGCTTCTAAATTAGAGTGTGGTGCTTTGGATACCATATTTTCTGAAGCCACAAGGCTGGCCAATTGATGAGATTGCACCCTTCCATGTGTTACGGTTGAAAAAGAGCCTTAAATATTTATTGATGAAATAGAGAAGATATTTTAGATCATACATGTTTTGAAGGGTAAGGATGTTAAGGTTGCTTCCTACCAATTGAAATATATAGCAAACAAATGGTACGAATGGTCGTAATAATGAAGGGGTAAGGATGCCAGTGCTATCGTGTGGGAGGGTTTCTCTAGCGCCTTTTTTGAATGCTTTTTCCTTAAAAGTTGAGGAAAGTAAAAGAGGAAGAGTTTGTGAATTTGAAGAAAGGGAGGATGTCTATAATGGAGTATGCATTGAAATTCCATCAGTTGTTTAGCTTTGTTCTTGAGATGGATTCTTTCATGAGGTCTAGAATATGTAAATTTGCACCGAGACTATCCAGTGAGTTGGTCCTTGAGAGTAAGGTATCATTGTAAATCAAAGGCATAGACATCTCTTAGTTGGTCATGTATATGCAACAAGTAAAGGAAGACAAAATGAAACAAGTTGAGATTAATGAGTGGCAAGGACAAAGGTCTCAGTTTTATGAACAAAGTAGGGGCAAATTTTTTATCCTAAGTGGCCAATGAAGAAGTGGGGGAGTTTGGGTTTTTTAACCTCAACTAGGCACAGGGTTCCCAATCTTCGATTCAAGGGGCTCAATTGGATCCATCCAGCCCAACATGAATATTTAAGAGAGGTTGCACTGCGGGTTCTATGCAGAAGGGAAGGACAAATGTTTTTCTTCTTGACAGAGTAGTCAAATGTATCGTGACTATCCTACTAGGATGGCTTCTGGCGATAACTGGGTACCTATTAGTTCTTCATCTACTCCTGCACCAAAAGGTGCTACTTCTGCTACTGCTTCTATTTCTCCTTCTAGTAATGGAACTGGCTGAAATTGTTTATATGCACTTGCTACTCGCCATTAGCCTAACACATCTGCAGATGTTGTTACGAGAATATTGAGACTTTTCTCCCATAATGTGTATTACCTGATTCATCTAGGGTCCACTCTTTCTTATGACCCCATTTTTGGTTGTGCATTTTGGTTTAGTCTTGAGTGTTTGTTAGTTTCTTTTTTTATTTCTACCTAGATAGGAGACTTTGTGGTTGTTAAAAGAGTTTATAGATGGGTGTGGTAGTTGTTGTTGGTAGAGAAACTCAGGTGGACTTGATAGAGTTATACATGGTTGATTATGATGTTATTCTGGGGATGGATTTATTGCATTCGAGTTAAGCTTCTTAAGATCGTTGGACCCATTGGGTCACGTTTGGTTCACTAAGCCTTGAAGAAGGTAAAGATGATCTGTGAAAGGTTAAAAGTCTCTCAAATTTGTCAAAAGTCCTATACGGATTTGAGGCATAGGGATTCGGAGATCAATGTTGGTGATTGGGTATTCTTGAAGGTATCTCCCATGAAAGGAGTAATGTGGTTTTGTAAGTAGGGAAAGTGGAGTCCCTGGTATGTTTGTCCATACTTGTTATTGAAGAAGGTTGGTAATATTGCCTACAAGTTGGAATTTTCCTCTAGTGTGAGCTCAATCAATCTGGCATTCCATGTATCCATGTTATAGAAGTGTGTGGGTGATCTTTCATTTGTTGTTCCCTTGGGGGATGTAGAGGTTTTGGACTCTTTGTTCTAAAGGAGGTCCCTGTGAGGATCTCTGATTGGCAAGTTCACTCATTACATATGAAAAAGGTAGCTTTGGTGAATGTCATATAGAAAAACCAAATTCGGACGAAGCTACTTGGGAGACGAAAGAGGACATAAAGTCCAAGTATCCGCATTTGTTCATCATTTTGGAAACCCATGCGTAAGGTATGTGTTAAACTTCTTGTCTTGATTTATGTATTTTATGAGCATGGGATCAAGTCCATAAATTGAGAATTGAGAAAATGTTTGATAGACAGTGGGCTCAAGTCCCAAAGTCAAGTGGATAAAGGGTTGATTGATTTTGATATTGGCATGTGTTTATTCCTTTTTGTGTGTCTTTGTTGTCTAACATGGTTAATGGTTAGTTTCATATGTATTATTTTAGGAAATCATGTTTTTCTTGCCTTAGCCATCATTTAAGGATAAATGAAACAAGTGTGGGAGAATTGAAACACCTAGGCTTTTGACCCTTAGAAAATATCCCATGTTTTGAGGTTCAAGGATGAGTACAGATTGAGCATACGAATAATATGCTAGGGTACGAATTATACCTTACCCTCTCATACATAGATCAATCTAGGTTGATGACACACTTACAAAGATATATTTTAGTCTTTTCCAAGTTGTATGTTCGGGTATGACTCGTCCACAACCTAGTCGTATGGAGTGTTGGACATAACCTAGTGGACACTGTCTTGGGAACAATTTAGGATATGGCATAGGGTACCAATCCTATCCTTGGATATGATTCATGCTTTATTAGTCATACCTTGGATAGTTTTGGAGTCCATGGGGAGTCCTAGGTTTTGTGTTAGGGTACCACTCATACCCTAGGGTACAGTTAGTCAAGGGAGTCGTACACTTTTAGGAGTTTATTTTACAACTTTTAGCTGGGGACTTTTTGGAGATTTCCCACACCTAAACCCTTATAACCCATGAATTATAAATTTATTTGGATCTTCATTCCTCTCATATACAAGGTCAAAACTATCCTAAAACACTCTAAAAAACATCTCTACCAAAATTGAGGCTAGCTTTTATCAAAGAGGCCACCTAAAGACGTGAAGTCCAAGAATTCATCCATGAATCATCTTGTATAAGAAATGTATCTCTACCCTCATTGTTAGTTATAAAATATCATTTATTTGAATATCAATTTTGATTCTTAAACGGTGGTTTTGAATTCAAAATATTGAGGGTTTTGATGCATATTATTGAGTGTTGTTTAATCTTGATAAAAGTAATGTCTTCACATATTTTTGGTGATGGTTTACATATGTGGGTACATATTAATTGTTGTTTAATGCATGGGTCATGGGCAACCCTAACCTTAATGATTTGTATCTTGGTTTTGGTCTTGTTAACGTTGTTCCCACAAGGTGTTTGCGAAAATGTCTAAAGGAAATCTATAGTCACATGTTAATGCTATTTTGAACTAAGACAATGACTAAATGAGTATGAATGGTTTACAAATGGTTTTGCAAAGGCCTTGTTTGCCATTAAATAGTTTACAAATAGTTTTGTAAAGGCTTAGTTGGCCATGAAATAGTTTAAATGGAAACTTAGGTAGTTTATTTGATCAAAATAGGCTTGTATCCCTAAACCTTAGGTTAATGAGTGTCCTTGTTGGACAATGGGCTAGAGCCCCAAAAGTCATATAAATGGATAATTGATAGAAGTAATAGTATATGTATACTTGCAAGTAGTGTTTGTATGATGATACCAACGTAATGCATTAGGTAAGAATGTGAATAAATGATTGACTGTGTGAAAATGGTTTTAATTTAGGCTTTAAAGAGGTATTTTATCCAAGCCGTGGATGGTGGAGGTGTCCCGGGGGAACCAGAGCTGATACTCATAATTTGCTAGTGTGAGGTTTGGTCATGATGACCGTCTTAATGATATCACACATACATTCTTTGAGATGTACTAGTTATCTCGTATTTTTATCCATCTCATATGGAAAACACGCATTGGGGACCTTACACCAGGGGGCGCTAACCCCGTGTATCCCATGCGTGAAATTCTAAACATCAAGGCTACACATCTAAAGTTAATGATTTCAAATTTTATGCTAATCCTATTACCTATCCCAGCAAGGTTCATATATGTATGTATTGCATTGGTTATATGCATTACTTGATGTTTTTGGATTATTTGCATTATTTTATTCTTATCCTTGAGTTACATGCTAGCGTTCATGTGTTAACCGTCTTTGGTCCTGTATCCCTACGCGATACAGGGACTAAATCATATTTTCCTCTACTTGTTCAGTGACTAGGTGATCAAAGCGATTCATATATTTACTTTAAAGTGGTGAGCTTCTCTACTTCGGAAGGCATACATTTCATAGTCTCTTATCTTTGGTCGTAGACTTATTTAGACTTGGTTTGGCTATTTTCGGGGGCTTTTCCTGACATATATAGACATTGGATTTATGTAAAAGCATTATAGATGACTGTGGACTTGGGTATGTTTGTTAGTATGTTGATGTAAATGAAATGTTTAGACATTGTCTAAGTTATGATATTAGTTTTTCTTCTACTATCTTGATATATGGTTGGAGTTCATTCGATAGTTATGGCTTGGGGTTATGGTAAGGTTGGGTTAATGGGGCGGGTTTGAAATGCCCATACTACAAGGCCTGGTTTTGGGTCGTGTCAGCCATTTCTTAAGTATCCATCTCTTAAACTGGCCTAATGTCGCTTAGGTTAAATTTTGACTATCTAGACAAGTCACATAAGCGATCAAATATTTTCTTAAGCAAGTGCACCAACTGGAGACATGCATAATTCCAAGACTCTGTAGACTTCTTGAGATTCATCAAGACTCCTGAGTATGCAAATGAACTATGCTACCTTACCAAAGTAGACGCTATATATACATTGGCAATATTAGATTCTACAAAAAATGTTGTTTTCACAAAATTTACCCTCGACACCTATTTTCACAACTTTTTGATCGAAGGGACAAAATGAGATTAAAAGTCTTAAAATCACACCAACTATGTTAGCAACCTAAAATGAACTTTCCAAATCTGCTAGCATAGTCCATTTTTCAAGCTGACACATAGATCAAAAAAAGTTGATTGAAGTCTACTAGTAAGCCTTTAAGACCACCAAAAAACCACAATCTCACGTCAATCAAACTTAAATACATTAGGACCCATGCCTAAAATCCGCACACCCTAAAAATAGCATAATGCAACTATAGGGAGGGTAAAATGGTCAAATACACAAAATTACATAGTTCATAGAAATCACCAAAAATTGGGTCTTTATAATAAACTATGCGCCACCATAGGTTATTATTCAACTTATCCAAATGGGCATGGAGTGGATAGGCTCGGATAGGGACTTCGATACAAGCTTTTCAACAAAGTACCAACTGTAACAACCTATTTTTTTAAAATTAGAACATCACACGGTGCTCATGATCCCAAAGGACAACAAGCTAACCCACTACTGATATATGTACCTGAACAGTGCATAATATAGATAATAAATGCTAAAACTGGCCATAAGGTTCAAAACATAAAAAAAACTTGAAATTGAAAATTAAATATTATTACATCTGTCTGGAAAGCCTCTAAACTGTCATAACTGTGGTGTTGATGGGACATTTTCCCAACTAACTCCGTCTATTAAAAATAAAGTAAATTTGATACAATAATAAAATAAGGGTCATCATTGAATGAAAAGGACTCACGGCTATGTCTACTGCTGCTAACTGGGACTAAGCTGCTAGGGGTACTCTGTATCTCAAGCCTCTGAACCTATGGCGTCAAATAAAACACCATAGCAAAAATGCATCAATATGGTAATGTACTATATATGGAGATGAGGTAAGGCTAAATACAAGGGCTTACGCATGATCAATTACTTAACTTAATAATCATGAGAATACTGAATGAGGACATATGCATGATGCACAAACCATAATAAAAACATTGCAACTTGAAATACTAAAACTCAGATAGTACTTTATTAACATCTTAACTCACTACTAATACCGAGATACTCAACAACTGAATCTCCTGATATAGAAAACTGAGTACTAAAATTGAGATCAGTCCAATCTAGTGACTGATCTTGAAAACTAATGATACTGAAGCTGATTAGCTGAATCTACTCATATCAATGATTTAAAGCTAAGCTTAGTACTCTCAACTGACTGAATCTGAGATCAAACCTCTCTAATGGATGATCCCTGAATCTACTATGAATGATAAGAAAAGATTATGTTTGAGATCAAACCTATTTAGCGGAAGATTTCTAAATTTGATAAAGAGAATACTCAATTGAATATGAGACTGAAATCAAGCCTATCAAATGGTTGATCTCTGGATTCTATAATAAGATTACTCAACTGAATATGAGACTGAGATCAAGCCTATCTAATAGGTGATTAGTGGTTCTAATAATAATATTACTCATCTAAATTTGAGACTGAGATCAAGCCTATCTAACAGGTGATCTCTGGATCTGATAATGAGATTACTCAACTGAATCTGAGACTTATATCAAGCTTATCTAATGGGTGATCTCTGGATCTAATAATGATATTACCTAACTGAATCTGATGCTGAGATCAAGCCTATCTAATAGGTGATCTCTGCATCTTATAATGAGATTACTCAACTGAATCTGAGACTGAGATCAAGCATATCTAATGGGTGATATCTTTAGCTACTAATGAGATTACCCAACTGAATTTATATGCTACTATGTCTATCTAGTGGGTGGTCCATATGTCAATGGAACTATCTCACTTCCTTGCTCAGATAGATGACTGTATCCGACAGTGCTGATTTCTGAGTTCTACTCTGAAGATTGATACTAAACTACAAATGTGAGAGTTCTCACTTAACTAACATTTCTAGAATCTAAACTGGTGGGGTCCAACCTGTAACCCCAGATAGAAGGGTGTAAATACCATGCCATAGGTAAAGACCTCTCTAGTCAAGCCTCACTAATAGATGACCCTCGTAGGATGTCAAGCCTAAGACAGTATAATAGTCGAGCCTCATTCTAACGAGTGACTCTTAAATCCTTCGCTAGCTACACAGTTCTGGTGTTCAGGGATTTCTCCTAACAACTCTTCATGACTAACCGGAAAGCCGTCATCCCAACACTTACTCGTTGCTAACTCCTATTCCCAACTAAAAGACTCTGAACTAATTCTTAACTGAACTTAAACTGAGCTGAATCTGTTGCTCATCATATTTCTTGAATGATCTGACTGAGTTACGCTGAAGTCACTTGGTTCCATATATGACGAAATACTACTAAATCTCGTTATCTAACTACATGGACTATACATTTGAATACTACTAGATTTGAGCTGAGTATAAAATTAAGGCTAGATTACTAGAGATACTGAGATTACGGAGATTACTGAGATTTCTTATGTTTTGTATCCGTCTGAGAGTATAAAGTTCTATAACTTACTAAGTTCTCAGAATTATGGCTTGACTGAGATTATCGAGAAAACTGACACTGGCTCTAGACTACAGCTAAATTGACGGGTATAAATTCCCCTAGGAATCGATAACATTAAAGTAAAACCTAACCACTCTTGAATAACCAAGACTATGGACATTCATTAACCATCACAATAACTAAATCATCTCTTCATGCATTTAGGAATCATAAACATGTGATAATATAGGGAGACATGCTATTGACTCATACTTCATTCAACTAGGTCTTGCATCAAACACTTAGCATGTATTAAAGTCTTTGAATGTATTAAAATCATGCAATCATATCACAATTCATTCACTGAGGCTTCTCAACAAACACTTGGCATGCATGGCCTTGCACAGAATTGGGGATTTCTAGTAAACATGCTATAATGGCTCTAATTGCTTCATATGAGCATTTTATCAAACATATGGGGAGCATCCATTACTTATTGGACAATTTCTTTACTTAATTTACATGAACACATCATTTAACAAACAACTTGAAGAGGGTTTATTATAAACATCACATGAATATCACATACTAGGATCAAAACTTGAAACCTCATCAATAAAACATGAATTAAAACTCAATAATAGCATGTACTCAAATTTCAATTCACATCAATCATGAAAACTCATAAACATAAGATCTTTGAAATTTTGAAAAGGATTCTTGAACTTCTTGGATGAAAAGGACCTAAGAATCAACATCCGCTTACCTTTGTTTCTTGATTCTTAAAAGTTCACGGAGGAATCTTGACGATTGGGTCTTGATAAAGGAACCCTAGCTCTTGTTATTGAACAACTTTGAGAGAAAACTAGTATCTTTGGGTTAAGTGAGGCCAAATCCCGTGTTAAGCAGTATATATATAGGGGTGGGAAAAATCCTTTTTCACCCTTGGAATTAAATTGAAAAATCCTGATTTTACATGCTGGTGCAATGCGCTATAAACATGGCAGCTTACTGGAAATTCGACAATTGGGAAACTAGTTGGTAGAGAGATGTGGTGGAAATTACATTGCCACCTTGTTGCAAACTGGAAAGGCACCGCGATGCGGTGGAATCACGTTGGTGCACTGGAAATTGATAACTCTAAAACTAAGCCTTAGCACGACGTGCCATAAACACGGAGTCTCACTGAATTTTGATGATTGCCATTTTAGCTGGCTCCGCGATGCGCCAAAGTGCCAGGTGGCACACTATCTCACTAAAATGGCTCTAACTCTTCTCTCGAGTATCGAATTTGGGCGAATTTAGTATCGATAGAAAGATTATTCAATTTTCTAAATAACAAAAAGTTGATATTAGGGAAATTATACAAGGTTTAAAATACTCCTCACTTAGGAAGGCACTTCTCAAACTTTTAGAGTCGAGTTAACCCTTTACTAAACACGCTCTAAGGGTCAGACTACGAGGGAATTTTGTGGGGTCTTACACAAATTATTTCCCTCATATTATTTTGAATACCTCCTGGGTGTGGTCAACTAATTTTAGCAAAGCCTCAATTAGGTATCACTTTTTCTAGGATGATGTCCGAGAGATAACAATTCCATAATTTATCCTTATTTCTAAGACAACAAAGAGGGAATAGCTATTATCTTTCTTATTTTTTCACAAATGCTTATGTCGTCTACATCTCTCTTTCAAGGATGATGTAGGATCTAGACTACCCACATCCCTCTTTCAAGGATAATGTGGGGTTTAGGGAAATTGAGGTTCACACCAACAAATTCCATATTTTAATCAAGCTTTTATGAAACGCAACAACATTAAATAAGAATTAAAGCTAATAATCAAAACCTACACACACTTGCACCCTCTTCAAACATAACCTCAAGAGGAAGAACTAGCTACTCAAAAAGACAATAAATAAAAATATGCCAAAATCACCATCAAATTGATTCATGAAAAATAAAGAGAATGAAGACCAAACTTTAAATTTAAATGAATCTTCAATGGGATTCGCCATTTCTTCACTTAGGAGTCACTCAAATTTCTTTTTATCTCAAGATTAGTAACAATTTTGCTCTAAACTCCAAGTGATAAAAACCCTAGAAGCTAAGATAAAGATGAAGAATGATGATTTTCACTAATAAGGGTTTTTATCCCTCTTTGAGAATTGGTGTTGGCTATATGTATTTACATTTCTATCCCTAGGCTGTATTCTACTAGGTCGTGATCGCTGAATTTCGTCCGCGATAGCGACTATCGCAACCGCGGAAATAACACCATAATTACGACCCTTTGACTTGGCTTGACTTGCCGCAACCACACCCTCAGACCATGATTGTAGTAACTGATGTTGATTTTTCTACCTCATGCCTTCCAGCTACACTTTTTTTCTCCTTTTTAATCCTTTTCTGCTCAAATCCATAGCTTTTTTCTTCTAAACATATATATGCCTACAAAATATGGAAATTAATACATTCAATCATCAATTTTTCATACATATGCATTCATATCATAGCAGTGTGCATTATTGTTTATTGCAATAATGTGGTAAATTCACCACAGATAATGAATACTCATAATCTGAGGCCCAAACCTATGTTGGTTCTAAATGCTTATTAATATTATTTTAGATTGTGTTAGTTGGAGTTTGTCGCAATGGCTCTTTAGTTTTTGTTAGAGGTTTGTCAAGTCTAGTAAGATGATTTGTTCTTTTTGTTTCTCATATGTTTGAATGTTGTTGATTTATAATATTTTGTTAAGATTGTTCTTCTTGTTGAACCTAGTTTATATGTTTTCTTTTTTTTTGCTTGTGTTTCAAGTTTATTTATTAGAGCTCAGTGCCGAATAGAAATCATAGGTTATCTTAGGTCTACTCATAGTCCTACGAATCGTGTGACATCCAGAGGGACTCTTTGGATTATTACAAACTTGGTATCAGATCATATAGTTTAAAAAAAAGTCCTAGGGAGTCTGACAAGCCACATTGTAGAGAGTATTCATCATAGGTGTGAAGTGCGCTACACTTACGAGTGGGAGGCTATAAAACATATTAAGAGCCATCCCTTCTTTTATGATCTCTTTGATACTTTGGATTTATCTTTATTTGCTCTAATTTGTGCTTTCACATTATAGAAAACACCTTCTTACAGAACTTACACCCATGGAAATGGAGACCATCCAGCCCCACCACTACCTGTAGGCCCTCTGAATGAGAATGTTTCACACACTAAGTTTTGATATACCTTCCAAGTCTTATATTAGGATGTAAATGCAAACGCTCAGGGAAATCAGCCAGCATTAGTCATGTTATAGTAAAATGGTAACTTTGTTATAGCGAGAATTTGGTATTTTTTGAGCATAAACCCACCTGAGTTCATTAGGTCGAAGGTGAATGAGGATTCTTAGCTTTTCATTGATGAGGTGAAAAATATTACTTAGGTTATGTAAGTAATTGAAGAGGAGAGTGTACAATTGACTTCTAATCAATTGAACGATGATTCTTATGACTAGATTACTTTATGAAAGAAAGGTTAAGATAAGAATGATGTTTCTATGAATTGGGATATGTTTTAGATGAATTTTCTATAGAGGTTCTTTCCTCATGATATTGGGAAAGATAGGGTAGAGGAGGTCATAAACCTAAGACAGGTCTTGATGTCGGTGAATAAATATTGCCTGAAGTACACTCAACTAGATAGTATGCCCTAAAATTGTTGTTGGATTCCAAAGCTCGTATGAGTAAGTTTGTCACTAGATTTTCTTAGTAGTTAAAAAGTGTAGGACTTTCATGATTATTGGGGATACATATTTATCTTAATTGATGACTCGTGCTCAGAAAAAAAAGACTAAGAACTAAAAGAAGGGGAGAGGGAAAATAAGAGGGCTAGAATCAGATTGTCTGAGTATAGTCTACAAAATACAGGAAGGGGAAATCATTCTAAGTTTTAGATACATTCATCATCACCTTTGCCATGACTTCCCATGTTCCCAAATCTAAGTACGTTTAGTTGGGCAAACCACCAACTTCTATATCCTATAGTAAGATTGTTGGGATGAGTGTTTGGTTGGTAGAATAGCGTGTTATCGATATGGAAAGATGGGTATCCACCCTATAAGAGATATGGTAGAAATCATTTGGGTGAGTATTTGGTTGGTAGAATAGGGTGTTATCGATATGGGATGATAGACTATAGGTGTAGGGACTTTTATTTTGCAAAAACAGATAACAGGTATGATCGTTCTTAGGATCATCCCACTACTTAGGTTGCTCAGTCAGGACGCCGAACTCTATAATAGTGTGTATCATCTATTATGGGTGTTGGTCAACATCAGAACTGGTTTTATAATACACCATCCCATGAAGAGTAGGAGAGCTCCTAATATATAGTCACTAGTATGATTTGTGCCTTTCGCCTTGATACTTATCTATTATTAGATTTGGGGTCAACTATCTCTTTATGCCCCCAATTATTGTTGTGAATTTTGGTGTAAGTCTAAGAGTCTTTTGGAATATTTCACAGTTTTTACTTATTGTATTAGTCAGTTATCGCTAGGTTGTCTACATAAAGTGACCTATTAGTGTCCTTCATAGGATAACTTAAAAAAGATTTAATAGAACAAGAGATAATGGTTTTTATCTCATTTTAGGAATTTTCAATTTATACTATGCATCCATGATTGTCTTACCTGGGTGATAAAGTTTTAGTTCCCGAATAAGTCAGCCATCGACTGGAAGGGTAGTTAAGCATCTCCCAAGGATCGTTTTATCTCCTATCTTAAAGCCAGGAAATTATGCTCAAACCACTTAGGTTGGATTAAGGATACAAAGTTTCAAACCCCAACTATTAACTCAATTGGAGTTGTTAATTAGTTTTCTGAAGTTATCTCAAAGGATTAACCTAGGGTACCTCCCGATAAAGAAATAAAGTTCAAATTTTATCTTCTGCAAGACACCTAAAACATTTCCATTCCCCCCTATAGGATGGATCCATCTGCGCTTAAAAATATAAAGGAACAACTTAAGGACCTCCTAGATAAGGGGTTCATCAAGCCTAGTATTTATTCGTGAAGTTCCCAAATCTCATTTGTGTGTAAGTATGATGGTATTCTTAGAATGTGTATAGATTAGAGATAGTTAAACAAGGTCACCATCAAGAATAAGTACCACATCCCTCAAATTAAGGACCTATTTGACCAGCTTCAAGGGGACCATTAGTTTTCAAAGATTGATCTTAGGTCGGGATACCATTAGTAGAAGCTCAGAGATTTGGATATTTCAAAGACTACTTTAGAACTCGATATGGTCTTTTTGAGTTTATGGTTATACATTTTGGACTAACAATTGCTCACGCAACCTTTATGGATTTAATGAATAGATTTTTCAGATAGTATCTGGATATATTTGCCATTATCTTCATAGATAACATACTCTTATTTTTTTTAGAGTGAGGAGGAGCATGTAGTCCATTTGGGAATAGTATTGCAATCCCTAAAGGATCGACACCTGTATGCAAAGTTTAGTAAGTGTAGATTTTTGTTGGAGTTTGTGGCCTTTTTGGGGCATGTTATCTTTGGGGCAGGTATTCGTGTAGACCCTAAGAAAAAAAATGCAGTAAAGCACTAGTCTATACCTATTACTTCATTTGATATTCAAAGCTTTCTAGGTTTAGTTGGTTAGTATAGGAGGTTTATGGAGGGGTTTTCCTAAATAGGTGCACCATTGTCCGAGTTTACATAAATGAAAGTGAAATTTATATGGTTAAACAAATATGAGAAAAGATTTCAATAATTGAAGGATAAATTGACTTCAACACCAGTATTGGCCTTGCCAGATGGGTTAGATGGATTTATGGTGTATTGTGATGCCTCTAGAATTGGGTTAGGCTATGTTTTTATATTGAATAGAAAATTAATAACTTATTCCTCCATATAACTTAAATACCAACAGAAGAATTATCCAACTCTTGATTTAAAAATAGTAGTTGGTGTGTTTTCCCTAAATATCTTCAGACATTATTTATATGGTGTACATGTTTATATTTTCACCGATCATAATAGTCTTTAATATGTGTTTATACATAAAGACTAACCTTTTTATCACAGGGATGTTGTTGGAGTTGTTTAATGATTATGACTTTAATGTGCTTTACCATTCAAATAAGGTGAGTATAGTAGTAGATGCTTTGAGTAGATTATCTTTGGGTAGTGTGGCCCAAGTGAAAAAATGAAGAAACTGGACAAGAAAATACATAGATTAGCACAATTTTGTATGTGTTTGCTTGATATGGATGATGGGAGTGTAGTGGCTTAGAATAGTTTAGAGTAATCCTTAGTGGTCAAAGTGAAAGAGAAACAAAGTAATTAACCAAAACTTAGCGAGATAATGGATATAGTTCAGCAGTAAAAGGTTGAGGTTATCTCCCAAGAGAGAGATAGTGTACTTTGCTATCAAGATTTGTTATGTGTTTAGAACATCAATGGATAGAGATAAAGGAGAGTAGAAGAATCCCACAATTATAAGTATTTGATTCACCCTAGTGCTACTAAGATGTACGATGACCTATGGGAAATTTATTGGTGGAATGGTATAAAGAGAGACATAGCATATTAAATAGCTAAGTGTCCCAATTGTTAGAAATTGAGGATTGAGAATCAAAGGTCAAGAGGTATGGTTTAGGATATTGGCATTCCCACTTATAAATGGGTGGTTATCAATATCAATTTCATTATTGGACTTCCCCATACTAGAAGTCAACATGAATAAATTTTGATCAGCCCATTTCATGCTAATCTTTATATTTATGATTTCGTAGAGATCTATGGAATCCCCGTGTTAATTATTTCAGATAGAGGTATGCAATTCATTTCATATATTTGGCACTTATTTTAGAAAGGCCTTGGTACAAAGGTGAAGCTTAATAAAGTTTTTAATCCACAGATAGATAGTTAAGCCAAATGTATGATTCAAACTCTAGAGAAACTATTGCGAGCTTGTGTGATGAACTTAAAAGAAAATTGAGATGATTATATACACTTAATTGAGTTTTCCTATAACAATAGCTAGCATGTTATTATTTAGATGGCTCCATCTAAGGCCTTGTACTAGCGTAGGTGCAGATCACCTAAAGGTTGGTTTGAAGTTGGTCAAGAAGCTTTGTTTGGACTAGATTCTGTTCTAGATGCAATGGAGAAGGTTCTGTTTATTTGTGAGATGATGAAGACCACTCAAAGTCATCAAAAATAATATACAGATGTCAAGAGAAGAGAACTAAAGTTATAGGTGGGTGAATGGGTATTTTTGAAGGTGTTTCCCATGAAGGGAGTAATGTGCTTTGCGAAGAGGGGTAAACTTATTCCCCTATATATTGGTCCTTATAAAGTAGTGAGGTATGTTGGAGAAGTTTCTTATGAGTTAGATCTTCTATCAGAATTAACCATTGTCCATCTAGTTTTCCATGAATTAATGTTGAGGAAGTGTATTGGGGACCCATCCTTGGTAGTGCTCATAGAGATTATTGGAGTGAAAGATAGTCTATCCTACGAAAAGATCCAAGTTAAAATTCTTGGTGGACAAGTTCGATGGTTAAGGAATAAAGAAGTAGTTTTGGTTAAAGTTCTTTAGAGAAATAAAATTGTTGATTGAGTGACTTAGGAAGTCAAAGTAGATATAATGAGTTGATATCCTTATCTATTCACTTATAGCATCGAGTTAGTTTAAGGTAAGAAGTTCCTTCTAATCTATTTTATCACACTAGGATAAGTTTAAAATCTCTATGAAATGAACCCATGATATAGGCTATTTTTTCTTCCCGACTTTCATTCAAGCACGAATGGTCCCGACTTGGAGTCAACAAAAGTTGTCGTCACACTTAAGATTTGTAGGAAATATTTGAATGGTCTTCACTACAAAATTATCACAGACCATTATAGTATTTAGTACATTATGACAAAGAAGGGGCTTAATTTGATATAGTGCAGGCGGATTGAGTTGTTGAAAGACTATTATCTCTCTATTTTGTACCTTTGAGTAAGGTAAATATGTTAGCGGATGCTTGTAGATTAAAGGCGGTGAGTATGGGTCACTTGACCTTTATTTTAGTTTGTGAGCAATCATTAGCCTTAGATATTAAGTTCGTAGCCAATATAAGCATTGGCTTAATATTATAGATAGGAATCTTACTAGTATTTTATCTATTGGTATCATATTGGTAATGATTTAGGGTTAGTCATTTAAGGATAGTAGGCTCTGTGGAATTCGAGATCTGGGGTTGACTGGTTAGTCAAAGTCTATAGGCATTCTGAGATTTGACTACTGCATTTCTGTTTTGATAGTAGGAAACATTATTCAGTTGATACTTCAGGAGGCCTATAGATTTTGAATATTATATTCACCTCGAGACAGTTAAGATGTATATAGATTTAAGGCAACATTACTGGTAGAGAGAAATGAGGAGACATGTAGCGAACTTTATGGAATGGTGCTTGGTTGTTAAAAGGCAAAATCCAAGCATTACAGTCTAGGTGGATTACTTCAGAGACTACCCATTCTAGAGTGGAAATAGGAACAACTTACTATGTATTGTATGGGTGGTTTACTTTGTAGTTATCATTGTTCTGATAGCATTTAGGGCATTATAAATCAATTTACAATGTCTGCCTATTTCATTCCTATTTATAATTTCTTCACTGTTGAGAGGTTGGCATATATCTATATTTGGGAGAATGTACATCTTCATGGTGTGGCTCTGTCTATTATTTTAGATAGAGGCTACTAGTCCACTTCTAGCTTTTAGAGGGCATTTTAGAAGTAGTTCAGTATCAAGGTTGATATTAACACTACCTTTTATCCCCACTCAGTAGTGAATCTATATTCAAGGCTGAAAGTAGTAAACCTATTAGGGTCTTGCCTTTTAAAGGGGTCAAAATTAGTTATCAATGAGTTGCAAAGCTCTTTTCTAGATTATAAGTTCTATCAAAACTCATCATGTTTTCATAGAGTTCAGATTCTACACAATAATCATAAATTATTCTTAATTGAACTAATGGAATCTTTAAAAAAATCTTGTCACATTTAAAGATATAAGAGCAGGATACGTATGTAATAAAAATTATAATTAGATAAAAATATAGATTTTTTTCAACATGTTATCGAAATCATAGTGTTAGCTTATTCTAATCAATAATTGACTACTCAACTCAATTTTGTGGATTGGAGAAAAATGATTACCACAACAATCAATGAAAAGTGTTATGCTGCTAAAAGATAAATTTGCAGAATGATATGTACTCTATGAGTGATAACATGAAATTACCATGGTTGTTAGAAGGGGATTTCAATTTCATTTTAAATGAGGAGGAGTTGATATAAGGGTTGCCTTTTTAACCTCATGAATGTGAAAATTTCGAAATTTGTGTAAATTTTTGTGAACTGTTTGATATAAAATTTAAAAGAGGTGGAGATTGTATATCTTAAAAGTCTTGACATATGTTTTGTGAGTCAAAGCTGGTTGGGAATATTTGTGAATGTTAAGGTGGAACCCTTAGAAAGTACTGGGTCATCCATACTTCTGTGTTGTTGACATGTCAGGGACAAGATGCCCATTCTGCTCAACCTTTCAAATTCTTAAAATTCTAAATAAAATCTAAGGATTTTAACGATATGGTGAAGGATAATTGGAACGCTAATCAGTCTAGAAACCTTTTCACTAGATTGAAGCAAAAAATGAAAAATACTAAGATAGCCCTCTTAAAATAAATTAAGGAAAGATTAGGTGGCATCTTTAATTAGTTTCTTATCAAAGAAGATATTATGAGGGTTAAAGATGATTAATTTTAACGAACCCCTTCACTTGAGATCAGAATGGTACTTCAACCTACACAGACTGAATTTCAAAAAGTACCTACATTATGAGGATTAATACTAAAGACAGAAAGGAGGGGCACAATGGTTAGATGAAGAAGATAGCAACACTAAGTTCTTTCATAACTTAGTAAATAAAAGAAAGAAAAGAGTCTTAATAAAATTTGTCAAAAAGACAGAGGATGGGCTGAAGAAAAGTAAGAAGTTACAGCTGTCACCATTAAATTCTACAAAAATTAGTTCACTTTTAAAGCAAAAGAGGTAAAATTGACTTTAGTCAACAATTTACCAAAATTGGTTACTGTTGTAGATAATCCAATGATGAACTCCATGCCAAAAGAGGAGAAAGTTAAACGGGTGATTTTTGAGCTTAATGGTGACGTGCTAGTGGTCCCAATGGTTTGACAGGGTAGTTTTATCAAACTTGCTACTGTATTTTTTGAAGTGACATAGTTAAGGTGGTGACTAAATTTATTTATGATTTACATTGTCAAAGTCAATTGCACATACTAACTTGGTCTTATTTCCTAAAAAAGAGAATGTGCAAGTTTTCTCTGATTTGAGACCAATTATTCTAAGTAATTTTCTTAATAAGGTAATTTCTAGAGTTATTCATGATCGTATTGAGAAGTTACTTCCCAAAATTATATCTCCAAATAAGTCTAGATTTTATCAGGGAAGCAGTATTACAGAAAATGTTCTCTTGGCCCTAGGGATAATATGTCAATTTATGACATAAGAAAAAGTGGAAAACCAGCTAATGTTGTGATTAAGCTAGATATGGAAATGGCATATGATAAGGTAGACTTGAGATTTCTTATTAATGTGTTTGAAAGTATGGGTTTTGATGCACTTTTTGTTGATAAAATATAGAGACCTGTGGCTAATAATATATATTGTGTGCTAGTTAATGAGCAAACAAATGGATTCTTTCATTCAACCAGAGGATAAAGAAAAGTAGATCCTTTATCTCCTAGACTTTTCATTCTATCTACTGAGGTATTATCAAGATCTTTAAATAAGTTGTTTGAAAATAATAAAGTTGAGGGTTTTGGGATGTCTTAATGGAGTGGTGGAATCACTTATCTAGCATACAATGAAGATAATATAATTTTTATACTTTTGAGAAACTAACCCTACAGATGGAGATGGACAATCTGAAATAATATAAAAAGTATTTTGGACAAAACATTAACAGAGACAACAGTTCTTTTTATGTGTTTCACAAAATTATTGGGGCTATTGTACAGGACATATAAAACATCATGAGTTTTAGTAAAGGAAAATTCCCTCTAATGCATCTTGAGTGTCCAATAGGACATGCCAGGAAGAGGAAATTCAAATTTACTAAAATAATGAAGAAAGTGCAGAATATACTATAGGAAAGGAAAGGTAATTTATTATGTTTTTGTGGAAAGCCTGTTCTGATAAACAATATTTTACAAAGTATTCCAATTTACCCTTTTTCTACTATTGTTCCTCCAAAATGGATCATTCATGGTATACATATAATATTTGCAATATTCTTATGGAATTTTAAGAATGAAGGAAGGAATACACGTTGGGTTGCTTGGGTCGAGGTATGTTTTCCTAAAGAAGACGGAGACCTAGGCTTTAGATCTCTTTTTGATGTTTCCAATGCCTTATATGTCATGTTTTTATGGAATATTAGAGCAAAGAAGTATCTATAGACTAGTTTTATGTGGAAAAAGCATTTTAAAAGGCATAGACCTCAAGTGGAAGAATGGAAAGGATGTTTAAAAATTTTGGAACATATGTTTGATACAAGAGATTTTTTTGATCAATAAATTTGGTAGGAACCACGATGTGGGAGTGCTAGTACTTGGTATGATAATTGGACACAATTAGGGGCTTTGCACAATTTTATACCTGTCATAAATGAGATGCATGAAGAAATTATAGATGTTACTGATTTACTAGTGAAAAACAACTGGAATGTAAATCTAATGGAGCAGTTATTTCCTGAGGAAATAAGATCTCACATTTTTTATAAAATAACTGTAGAGTCAAATTCTGTGGAATGAGACAAAGAATGGTAAAATTTATTGGTACTGGAAAATTTACAGTTTCTAGTGCATGGACTTGGTATAGAAAGAAAAAGAGAACAAGAATTTTTCAAAAAACATTTGGGTGAAGGGTTGCCTTTCAAAATTGCTATCTTATTATTGAAAGTTTTCCAAAAAAAATACCAATTACGGAGGTGTTGATGAAAATATAGGGGGTAGATACTATTATTTTTTATTGATATAATGATGCAGAGGTTGAGACATTTTTATAGGTGTTAAGAAACTATGAAAATATTACAGCAGCTAGTAAGTGTAACTGGTATTTGTGGGATTTTTATACAACTTAAGATCACTATTATCAAGTGGTGGGAAGTTGATTGTATTTAAAAATTAAAACCTATCTATGAGGTTCTTCCAGCTATATTGATCTGGCATCTATGGAAGAGTAGAAATATGAATTATCATGGTTGAAATATGTCATTTCAATATACAGTGTTTAAAATTAATTGAAATACTCTTTTTCTTACTGTTACAATTTACCCAAGGTCAAGAGATATTGCTATAACCCGGCCTCTTATTGTATAATTTTTTAGGAATATAAACCATTGTTCGTAAATTAATATTTGAAATGGAATATTCCAAACAAAAAAGGTTTCAAAGGTAACTCAGATGGTTCCTGCAAAGGGAATCTAGGACATCAGCTATTTTTTGGGTTAGGAATAAGGTGAGAGAATTTGTATATGCTGAGTCAAGAATAATAGGAGAAGGTACCATCTTAGACACTAAGATTATAGCTATAAGGAGAAGGCTGGAGTATTGTGTTACCCATAATTTTTTTCCCTATTGTGCTGGAAATTTATTTACTCACAGTTAAAAGGGTGTTAGAAAACTGTTGGAAAGTACCATGAAGTGTTTTTATGGAAGTAAAGGAAGTCAAAGCTATAATAAATTTTGTTCCAAAGTTGATGAAGGTGGTGTATCCATTAAGAGAGAGAAACAAAATGGAGGATTTTTTTGCTAACATAATTCTTAATTTTGCAAGTGTAAGTTATATATCATTCAACAATTTTCAGCATGTGCCAAATGTAGGGAAAGTAATAATCAACATGTATAAAATGTATATTCCTTATTTGCATATAAAAAGTATCAAGATAAGGAATTTTCTCTAAATATAGACAACATGCGAAAAAAATTAACTAGTTGAAGCAGCAAGTAGACACAATAATTTTAGAAAGGATAAGGCTTCATACCAGTGACAAATGAGCAAGAAAGCTCATGGATCTGATAGATCTTTGTCACCGAACAGTGGTACTATATCCTTTGATCTCAACCTGTTAAGTGATAAAGAAAATGAGAAGTATGATTTATTTTCTATTGAAAACAGTTAATGGAATGCTTATACTCAACCATGGCTAAAGAATATGATGGTTTATAGACGCAATGTTGAAGGAGTCTTCATTGATTTAGATTCATAGTTTTTTTCAGAGCTTAAAGCTCCTTTAGTGATATCGTCTCAAGATTGATTCAAGCTAAAATACTAGTGTTAACAACTGACTAAGTATGACCGATCATTGTCCTTTTGGGTACACCACTCGCAAGAATATCCAAAGATGTCGGTGGAGATGATGATGGAAATGGTGACCTTTACTTTATTTTCTTCTTTCTAGATGCTTCTTATATGACATTTGCTCTTCTATCTATTTGGTTTGATTGGATCATTTTCAAATTTGCAGCATTTGGACCTTGGTTTATTTCTTTCACATTTGTTTTTGTTAATAAACTGCATATTAAAGGCCACTTTAATTTTTATTTTTTTAAATAAAAAGAAACGCAAAGTAGGCTATTCAAGTTTTGGAAGATATGATCCACATATGTGTTATGGACTTTGGGAGACAGTGGGAGCAGGTTTTAGTCTTAGCGGAGTTTGCCTAAATTAATATATAGTTATCATTTGAGTTCTCAAATATAACCATTCAAGGAATTGTATGGTAGGATCCATGATATTTATTTTCTTTATGAGTCTTTGGACAAGGTTTGAGTAATTTAGGATAGGTTTTGGGTAGCTCTGATGACATGACCCGAACCGGGGCCTTGTCGTAATGGGCAGTCCAGCTAGGACCGGAGACTACCTCAGGCACCCAACCCAACCAACGAAGATATACCCTGAGTCGGATGGACTCTAAACATACGACTAGACAGTCTAGTATCCAATCCAAGTCTTTGGAATAGATCATTAAGCATGACTACCCAAGTAAGTCAAACTGCCCAATAACCAACCAGATAACCAAGACAAGACAAGACAATGATCAAATGTACATATAAAGCATAATCAATCCATACCTAAGTCCACAGTTGTCTATTCATAGCCTCTAAAATGAATCAAAGATTATTAATTCGGGAGACGCCCCCAACCATAGCCAAAAACCCAAAGCCCATAAAAAGAAAAACGTATGTAAATAGATTCCTTTTAAACTACGGAAGTTCACTACTTAAATCCAACATCAACTATTCTCGAAACCAATCAATGAGCAGGATGGGTAGCATGGCCGGTTCCTACATCGCGTATGGATACAACCGCCTAAAGACGAGTTAGCGGGTGAACGCTAATAAGGACTGAAGATAAGGATAAAACAATGTCAACCTTTAAAACTAAGTAAATCAACAATATTCACTCATAACCATACATATATATATATAAAATCCACCCATGGGCTATATGGGTCCAGTGTAACCCCCTGAATGGGCCTCGATACCTGTAGCTACACACATCAGAGAAACCATAGGAGTAGGAGATTCCTAAGTACCCTTCGCTCTCCATGATACATATGTACAAATGTACTTAGGGGATTCCCATATACCCCATAATTATCATACATGATTTCGTCATGACTTATCCTTATGTTGGCAAACATGAGTTTACAGTATTCATCCCTTGGACTCTCACCTCCACGGTTAGCTATCACACCCCATCATTATTGCCTAATTAAAACCATTACCAACCAAACAAACCATTATTCTATTTATTATCAATCAAGGCTATTACCAGTGGTATCATTATACAAACTATAGCTTGCTAGCAATGTCCTTAGCCAACCTTTGGGGATTCCCATGTACCCCATTTGTTACATTATTTAGTTTACTTGAGGAATTCTCGTGCACCCCACAAGTATTTCATTACTAAGATTTTCTTGGGGGATTGCCTTGTACCCCACAAGACATTTAACTAATTTCATTGCTTATTATTTGGGGGATTCCCATGTACCCTGCAGGCTTTTCATTTAAATCTATTTCATAGCGATCAAGGCTTTACCATTTAACCACTCCAAACCATTCATACCATTTAAAACCATTCCAAAAAATTTAAACCATTTATAACATTCAATCTATTAAAACCATGCAAAACTATCCTAATCCATTAAGGGTTCCATTACCAAACCATACCATGCAATAGTTCTAATGAAAGTTCAACATTAAAGTAAAAACATTTTCTTAGGAATTTTTTCAAACATATTAGGGGCATTCCTTTACCAAGACCAAAACCCAAGAACAAACAATCACAATAAGAGTTACCCATGACCCATTTGTTAAAAAACAACCAACAATCACCCATATGTTCAAACCATCACAAAAAATATGTGAAAACACAATTTAAATAAACATTGAACAATTTTCATCAAAACCCTCAACATATGTTTCAAAAACTACTATTTAGGATTTATAAGTCAATGTTTAAAACACATGAGATCATGCATTTATTTCAAAATAACAATGAGGGAGGAGTGCATGTATTGTGCAAGAAGATTTTGGAAAGAAACTTGACTCTTGAGCCCTTTGAAGAAAACTTGTAGAAACCCTAGTCTCCAATCTTCAAGAGAATGTTTAGAGAGTATATTTTGAGTATTTTTATTTTCTAATGAGTGTTATGAGAGGACACGAAGGTTTATATAATGTGGGGACATTAGAGTTTGCGGTGGGAAATTTTCGGACTACTCTCAACTAGAAAGTTGAAAATCAAGCCCAGGATGGTATGACCAAACCCCCTTAATCGTACCCTAGGGAAAAGTAGTACCTTAACTCGTACCCTTGACCCCACCATGGTCCCCTAAACTGACTATTATATAACCACCTTGGTCTAAGTCATATCTTAGGGTACAAAAAGTACCGATAAACTATATCTTGCATTAATTTAACTAGACTAGTCCACAAGTTTCATATGATTTGGCATAATGCACCTCGTATTCCTCCATACGACTAGTAAGATATTGATCCATACCTTGGGCAGAACCAAACCCAAAACACACTTCCTAATATACTAGACAGGCTTCCTAAATCATATATTAGTGTGTGATTGGTACCTTTGAGTCGCACCTTTCCCAGAGTGTCCAAAACTCATGAAATTTTGTGAGGGTCAAAGTTTAGGGTGTTTCATACTCCCCCACTAGGATCATTCATCCTCTAATGATAGATTAGGTTGAGAACAAGCAAGAGATAACACATTAACACCCATCAAACTTTCTCCAACAAAATTAGAAAATGAATACATAAACCAAGATGAAAAGATCACCACATATTCTAAGCAAGATTTATATCCTAACGCCTCAATTCCAACCTCTAACTAAATAAGAAAATAGAGAGCAAGAGAAACTATTCCTTTACCTTGACAAAGTTAGGAAACCAATTTGAGATGAAGAACACATACCTTATGCACGAGTTTTCAAAATGAAGAAACAATGAAGATACCAGGACTCCGTGTCCCAAATAGCTTCCTCGGACTTTTGGTTCCACTATACAACTTTCACCGAAGTCACACCTTTTTGTTTGCAACCAGCAAACTTACCGACCAAAGATCCTCACTAGGACCTCATTAAGAAGTAAAGGATCCGACATACCAATACCACCCAAAACAAACAACTAACAAAGGACCATCCACACTTTACCTCCACACAACCACATGGAATATTAGGTGAATAGAAAAGCTAAGGCGAACGGAAAAGCTAACTTTAGGAATAAGAGCTATAAAAATTCATGCAACACTAGTAGAGTACTCTCTTAACTGAGATAGAAGAGAATTACGAGAATATGCAACCCGACCTTCCCATAATTTTCCCCTTACGCTCTTTGAACTTAACTGGATCTATTCTATAAAGAAAGAATAGAAATTGGACAAGTTTCTGAAACAAAACCAATCCAAACCAACCTCCCTAATATAAAGACACCATGAGTGTAGTCAAGAAGACCTCAAGGAATTCACGCACTACCAAAACCAAATGCAAAGAAAGACATTCCAAGTTAGAACCTTTAACCTGGACCAAATGATAGAGATACCTCTTGGAAACCAACCTCTGAGTTTTAAGATCTAATGTAACCTTTTCCTTAATAGTTAAGGAATGAAACCATCCTTCCATTCAATAACTGACTCACTATGGATTCTAATAACAAAATTATGGGCCCGATAGCTTAATGAGCCATAGCATGACTATAATCAATCGATCTCTCAAATGACATCAAAATACACTATATTCGAGTCAAACCAATCCACCAAGAACAATAGATACAACACACCCCCATAGACTCTTTTAGAAATTATGAAGTTACCTACTGAGGTTGAAATACAGAGAAAGAATATGAAACAATCATGGGACCAAATCCAAAATAAACAACCATAAGTGGGGTCACAAAAGAGAGAGGACCTCGAACCAAACAAATTGCATACACATTATAAAAAAAGAGATTTTTTTAACATACTAGTGTTAGTATCAAAAGATGTCTCGGAAACCCAAGGGATAGTGAAGTTAGTAAGATAATCTTGACTAATATTGGGGTTAGAAGCAGCACCCCTTGGTGCAAAAGCTAGAGAAGTGGTAACCAATGTCCTATTTGCTTAAACGGCAATCATTATGGGATACTCAAATTGCATATGACCGAATTGACCATAATTAAAACAATGACTACTCCCTTTCTCGCAACAACAATAGTGCGACTGACCATAAAATCTACAAAAAAGGTAGGATGATACAGATTAATAAATTAATAGAATGATAAAACTCGACATTTGTAACCTCTCCTTAAGGTAAGTGAGAGTGAGTTTCAACTTCCATGGGGAAAATAAGAAATTGCAACCCATGACTGGGGTTGTGCCCCATAAGTTAGACTAGATCCATCCATGTTATCCTCTAGTAGGACAGGTGAGTTTCCATGAACTTTGGGTCATTGAGAGGACATGATCTAAAAGATGAACCAAAAAAAGATTAAGGGAAGAGTTAGAGAATGTAGACTTCATAGTCCGAAAGTAGATTATCAAGAAATTAAAATATTCCCAAATACCTCATAGCCTCCTAATTATAAGTGTGGTGCACGATGCACTCATAAGTAAAACTCTACTCAACATGACTTTGCGGACACCCTATGACACCAAAACATAGTCTCTGAAACCAACTTGACATAATCTAAACCAGGGCCTTGTTATAATGGGCAATCTTAAGTCTAACCAGTATTGAAAACTACCCTAGATACCCAACCCAACCAACTAATATGTACCCTAAGTCTGATGGACCAAGTATATATGAAAAAATAGTAAAATGTTTGATCTATTATAACTATAACAACCCTAGAGAGTCAAGCCACCCAATAACTAATCGTATAACAAATCCAAAACCATAAGAAAAGACCAAGAAAATGATCCAATATATATATACAACATAATCAATGCGTACCTATGTCCATAGTTGTCTATACAAAGCCTCTAAAATGAATCAAAGAGTATTAAATCGGGACATGCACCCGACCATAGCCAAGCCCAAAGTCTATAAAAATACAAAAATACAAAAGCACATAAAGTAATCCATGACATGAAATAGATGCCTTCTAAACTATGGAAGCTCATTATTTCAATCCAACGATGACTATTCCCAAATTCGATTAATGGGCCGGAGGAGTAGTATGGTCGGTTTCTGTATCACATGGGGATATAGTGGCCCAAAGACGGTTAGCAGGTGAATGCTAGCATGAATTCAAGATAAGGATAAAATAAAACCAACCATTAAAATTAAGTAAAGTAACTATATGAATTCACAACCATACATGTATATATATATATATATAATCTATGCTGATTAAAGAAACCGAATTTAGCAATTCTTTAAAACCATTAACCTAGGTATATGTAGCTTAACCATCATAATCTACCCACGAGCTATATGGGTCCATTATAACCCCCTAAACGAGCCTCGATATATGTAGCCATACGAATTAGAGCTACTATAAAAGTAGGGGATTCCATAGTACCCTTCGCTCTCTATGATACATATGTACAAATGTACTTAGGGGATTCCCATATACCCTAGAAGTATCATATATGAGGTCGTTATGACCTATCCTTCTATCAGCAAACATGAGTTACTAGTTTTCATCCCTTAGACTCCCACCCTCACGGTTAGTTACCAACCCCACCATTATTTCTGTATTAAAACCATTACTATAAATCCAAATAATTATTCTATTTATTATCAATCAAGGTTATTACAAGTGGTGTCATCATATCAACTATAGCTTGCAGGCAATGTCCTTAGCCAACCTTTGGGGATTCCCATGTACCCCATTGGTAAGATTATTTAATTTACTTATGGGATTCTCATGTACCCCATAAGTAATTCATTATTAAGCTCAAGACATTTAAAACAATTTCATTCATTCATTCTCTTGGGTGATTCCCATGTACCCCGCAGTGTTTTTATTCAAATCAATTTCATAGCCATCAAGGCTTTATCATTTTACCACTTTAAACCATTTTAAACCATTCCAAAACCTTGAAAGAATTTATACCATTTAAACTATTTAAACTATGCAAAACTATCAAAATCCATTTAGGGTTCCTTTACCAAATCATACCATGCAATAGTTCCAATAAAAGTTCAACAATAAAGTAAAAACATTCAATTAAGAATTTTATCAAACATGTTGAGGGCTTTCCTTTACCAAGACCAAACCCAAGCATAGACCATCAAAAGAAGGGTTAAATATGACCCTTTTGTTAGACCATACAACAAGCACCCACATGTGCAAACCATTACCAAAAATATGTGAAAACATAATATAAACAAACATTCAATAATATGCATCAAAACCCTCAACATATGTTTCCAAAACCATAACTTATGACTAATAAATCCATGTTTTGAAACATATTAAATCATGCCTTTAGTTGGAACTAACAATGAGGGAGGAGTACATACATTATAAAAAAAAATTCTAGCGAGAAACTTGACTCTTTACCCCTTTGAAGAAAACTTATTGAAACCCTAGCGTCCAATCTTTAAGAGAGTGTTTAGAGAGGATATATGGGATGGTTGATCTTCTAATGAATGATATCAGAGGCCACTATGGGTTTTATAAAATGGGAAAATAAAGGTTTGAGGTGGGAAATATTTGAACTACCCTCAGCTTAAAAGCCGAAAACCAAGTCCTAGGAGGGTATTACCCCAACCCTTTAGTCGTACCCTATGATACGAGTGGTACTCTAATGCATACCTTAGGCCCCACCATGGTCCCATAAACTAACCATTATACTACCACCTAGGTCTAATTCATATATTAGGGTACTAAAAGTACCTATAAACTATATCATGGACAGATTCAACTAGACTAGTCCACAAGCTTCATATGACTTTGCAACATACACCTCGTAACCTTCAATACGACTTGTATGATGTTGAAATGTACCTTCAGTAGAACCCAACCCAAAACACACTGCCTAATATACTAAAGAGGATCCCTATATCGTATCTTGAGCTATGATTAGTATACTTGATTCATACCTTGCCAGAGTGTCCAAAACTCATGAAAGTTTGTGAAGTATTGGGTATTTCATTTGAGAATGAAAAAAGTTATACTAACAACAAAATTTGTTCCTTGAACTTCAAATTTGGTATTGGACCTTTCTTTGATTTCCACCTATGAAGGATGTGATGAGGTTAGAAAAAAGAGAAAAGCTCAACCCTATATATACATATAATGACCCTCTAGATTATTTTTCCTAATTCTTATTATTTTTACCACTAGAGCTTATCCATATCTAACCTATGTAATTTATAACTTTTTGGAATTGATAGTTCGATTATTGAGCTGTTCTTTTGATTTTTTGAGCCAACTCCTTATTTAGGAGTCATTACGGGTTCAACATGTCTACCGGGCTAAAATATTAGCAAAATGGTTTTGAATGCAAATTTTGACTGCACCAGTAGATCCAAAATATCAATTTTAGGGTAGGTAGACATTTTATTTGGGTCCCAATGCACCGAAGCTTATGTTGATCTATTGGTCAGAATGTTTAAAAATCAAACAGTATTGGTGTGGGACCTATATTTGGTCTAAACAACCTCTAATGGAAAATCCTACTTCACCAAAGTATCTAGTACATAAAATTTAGAGGGCTTACATAGCTTATTTGCAAAAATCGATGTTCAAATGACTTCTGAGGGTAAAAAAATAAGTTTTGACTTTGTTGGTGTTAGTGCATGGCAATTGCAATGAGGATTATGGCAATTGTACTAGAGAAATAGGGAACCCTTATATCGTGATAACGATATCTGCATACCTGGAGGGGATATATATAGACCGTAAGATGCATTTGGGGCATTTTCCTTTCATCATTGAGACCTAGAAACCCAAAAATGAGTGTTGTAACTCAAAATTGATCATTATGGGAGACTTGGGAGCTTGATTAAAATATTTTAACATGAATATCTTTAAATTTAAGGTAAGAGTCCTTTGAATCCATGCTTGAATTTCTTGAAATTTTGACCAAAACCCCAAATAGCTTGAAGGCTTAATTTTATCCCAAATATTCTTGGTTTTCACCTATTTATTGAGGGTTATGATTCCTTGACGGTGTATGAACTTTGGGTTCACCTTGAAAATATGTTATCCATAGGTGGGACCCACTTGGAATTTTTGGTGTCATTTTTAAAATCAAAGCACGATGGTGGAATATAGGTATCGATATTCTCATAATGATGTGTAGATAGTGTTTTTAATAGATTCAAACCATGAAGAAGCTTCTAGAAAGGGAAAAAGAAAGGCTTAGCGGATTGTTGAGCATTCATCATATTTGAGGTAGTGTAGGTTTATCCCTTGTTATGTTGAGCTATGTTTTCTTATAATTGTAATATCTTGTTAGATTGGAATGGGTTTTGGGTACTGGACTGATAGTATGCATGACTTGAGCTAGACCATTGGGATATGTGGATCTTAGAATTGTAATACCTGATTTGTTTCCCCTTGGACATAGGTGAAATAGAGTTCATTACTCATGTTTAGTATCATAATGCCTTAGAATACTCAATATTAAGTGAAAAGCTATATTTACTCATACATAGAGTAAGTTGGCCTTAGTTGCTAATACTAGTGAAGGTTGCCTTAGTCCATTGGACTTAGTAAAGGTGCTTGACTAAAATATATACCTTAGGGATTATGGTAGCTTGCTATACATCTAAGAGTTTATTTAGATACCTTAGCCTAGTCCTGGATAGAAATTAACTTAGAATGCATTTCAGGGATTTAGAAGTGGTCTCATTGACCTACCTTAAGGCAGGACTTATCATTAGTTCCCTTGAACTCTTAGGCTAAGTAATTTACTAGAGAATGCCATTTCGAGACAATATTGAAGACTCTTCATACTTGTTTACAATGAGTAATGGCATTGAGAGTAATGACCAAGTGAATATGACTTTGTATGTTTTTATTATCTAAAGATTATGTCAAGCTATTAATTATGTTATCATGATTAACCATTCTTTGGGATAATAGATGTGTTATTAAATAATCCCTTAACTATAATATGGTCCAAGCCATAAATGATTTTGACGACCATGCCATGAATAAGCTATAAATTATGTCATGCTTTATTTATTGCTCATTCTAATGATAAAATATCATTTGGCCAATACTAGGTCAATGAAGATTCTAATAATGGGAAATGGTTCATGATATTGCTTACGGGTATGCCCATGTCTAAACAACTATATTATGTAATGATGAGTCCATGATTGTATTCTTAAGTAAGCCATGTTTACACCATTGAGAAAACCATGGATTAGGCTAGTGTTTGGGTCATTGTATATGTTATTTCCATGTTATGACCATGCTTAATAATTACGATAATAGTCATATAATAAATCTTCCTTATTGTTGATAATAGAAATGGTGATATTAATGCTGCTAAAAGGCATGCTTATTGACTATATGTAAGGATATTCTATAAATTATGCTTGGACGCATAATATCTTATTATATGATTAATTATGTTAATGCTTTGCTTCTGATTATACATATCTATATACCCATCTCTCCGATATGAGATGGGGGAAGATGTTGGTGTTAAAGATATAAACTCTTTGGGAAAACATGATGATAGTTTATAATATTCCTGTTACTTATACACATATCATTCAATAAAGTTACATTGATGAGGAACGATGGATTATGGAGGTATGCTCTTCTTCGCTTCTCTTTATATTTATTTACTTTAGCCCTTATGGGTCTTGTCATTTATTTCAGCCCTTGTGGGACTTGTTATTTACTTTAGCCCTCACAGGTCTTATTAACTAATTTAGCCTTGGTGGGTCTTGTTCTTTATTAATGATATAAATTAATGTAATATGATGATATTGTAATAATATGATGATACTCAGTGCAGCCAGATAATATTGTGATTATATAATGATACCCAATGCAGTTCGATAATATTGTGGTGATATGATGATACCTGGTGCAGCTGTATAATATGGTTATTAAATGATGATATCCTGTGCGATTGAATGATACTGACATAATATGATGATAACCATTGTGGACAGATAATGCAACGATGATATGATGATACCTGGTATGGGTGGAGGATATTGTGATATTACATTAATCCCGATAAGACTAGAGGTTATTATAATGAAATAATGATGTCCAACATGGTTAGAGGATGATTATTTATGTCCGCATGTGTACATCTACTAGTTCGAATATGTCTAACCCTATGTATTGCAATTATATATTTATCTATGCTCTTGTGCAGTTGTGTGTATCCTTGATATTAGAGATATCGGTTATTGTCTTCTCTAAAGTTTATTTATAAAGTGGTATAGTTGTTGATTTAAGGATGAAAGACGCTTAGTGGTGGATTTTTCTTAAATGGCTAATAGTGACTAATGGATTAGTAAACCTTAGTGATAAAGAGGACCAGTGGCATTAATGGCAATTAATAGAGATGATTGACTTGTTATAGAGGTTTGTGATAATGCATTTAGCAATGATGGTGAGTAGTTGCTATTGATGACTAAGTTTATGATGTTGATTAGCTGTTAAGTGGTGATTTATGGATTAATAATGCTAGTTAATAATGGATGTTAGTTGATAGATTGAGGATGAATAAATGGTGTTTGGTGGAATTTTGTTAGATGATGGCTAGTGGAATTATAACGGCTAAAAATAAATATTGGTTAATTGGCATTTATGATTAAGTGGTGAATCTTGACTAGATGCTAGATATTGGCTAGTTAGTGAATAATGGTTCGATGTTGAACCATGAATTATGATTATGTGATGAATAGTGCATTGATAATAATTAGAGGTTATATGATGACTAGTGAGTAATTGGTTTGGTATTAAGCGTTGGCTAGCTAATAATGTGTGAATTGGGTGTATTGATGAGGTAGATGCCTATATGATGGTGTGGTTGTGGTTATGAGTATGTTGGTATACGTTAATCCATTATGATTATTGATGATGATTATGAATGTTGGCAAACGCCCATTTGAAGAAAATTATGGAAAACCATGGATAATGAGAAAGTTTAGATATATTATAGATTTGATCATTTTATGTTTCTCTTGGGTGTATTTTCTAGTGGTATGGGACGCCATGATAACTTCTTTACTTTATGCACTAGTTGGTATATGGGCGCCAATTTTATACTTTTGTTTGTTTGTTATTATACTTGTTTTGCCTTATGACTTCGAATTGTTTTTCTCTCATTCTCAATGATATTGGCATGCATTGACGCCTTATGTCATATTATTATTCCAACATTTAATAGTTGTTATGTACGAAGATATTGTCATGTGTTGGTGCGTTATCTTATATTACTATCCTGATATTTAATACTTGTAATGTATGGTGATATTGGCAAGCATTGATGCCTTATGTCATGCTATTATTCCGATATTTAATACTTATTATGTAAAGCAATATTGGCATGTGTTAATGCATTATGTTACACTACTATTACAATTTACTTATTATATATAGTGACGATGGAGATAATTCAGGTTCGATTTTGTACCTTGACTTAGTTATAATTATCTTGCACTTTATCATGATTTAGCTAGGGTACTCATACTACACTTTCGCTATTGATCATTGTTTTTGCAGTGATTGATTCCCAAAGATAGGGTGATCTGATCTAGTTTAAGTCACTCAATTTCTTTCTATATATTGTATTCAGTCTTTAGAATTCAATAAAAATATATTAACTATTCTAGACATGGAGTTGCATTGATACTAGTAGTTACTCTTGTACTAACTCTACTAGGTTTTGGAAAGGTATCTTATTAGACTGTATATTTTATCTAGAACCCTTGTGCTTACAATTGATGCTCTTGAGTTTTGCCGATGTTAGGCCTTTTTTACCGGATTAACCAACAGCTTTAGCTCTGAGTTAGGGTATTGGCTTACCTACTAATGGGAATTGGTAGGTACCATTATGACTTGTAAAGCAGGTTATGACAATACATAACCATTTGACATACTTCAGATAGTTATGGAGGTAGATTATAATCTAGCTTTTCCTCTGGTATTTTCAGCCATCCATCTATTTTTCATATATCTATGCTATGGTGGTACATTTTCATTAAGTCTCACGTGCTTCAGTAGGATAAGATTTTGACCTTTATTGAGGAGCTAGTATTTATCTTAGCAAGAGATGTCAGACGATTATGTTCTAGTGATATTCTTGTCATTAATGTTAAGTGAAGATACCTTCCAATCAAGGAATCTACCTGGAAGATTGCGCATGAAATGTGGACACAATATTCCTTCTTGTTCAAGCCGTTACACACTTCTTATCCTTTGTTTTCATAAATGAAAGTCCTAGTAATAGTGGATGTTGTAATGACCCTCTAGGTCCCTCCTTATGTTTTTGAGGTTTTCCTACATCTAGTCCATTCTTATATTTGACCAAAGTCATTTGTGACTTTCTAGGACAGACAGTTTGATTACCTAAAGCTTCTAATGTTAAACAATCGGTCTTGGTCCAAAAGATTAGCTAAATAGCCTCATATCACAATATTAATGGTTCTGTTAGCTCTAGTATATTGATTTTAGTCTAGAGGACCCTTGGTAGTCCGAAGAATTCTAGACTCATTTTAAGGTACTGTGTCGATTTTGGCTAAAGTAGACCCTAGGGTGTGGGACCCATTCTTCATCAAAATAACCTCAGATAGAAATTTTGATGGTTCCATTAAGTTTGGATTTTGAAATTTTGTAGGGTATCATAGATTTTTTTCATTCTCAAGATTCCTAATCAATCCTAAGCACCCAAGCAGAATCCATTAGGACTTAGCATATTTGGCTGGTGCCAAATTTGTTGCACCAGCAAATAGCTAAGGTGAAAGCAAAATAAGAGAGTGGCCCTATTTTTCTTTAGCTGAAAAAATAGTCCAAAGACAGAAAGTTAAGCTTTTCAGCCAAAGGGGAAATATTGTTCTTTATTGTCAAGTAGACTTTGTGTTCTAGATGTGGATGACATGAGAAAATAGATGCTTAGAAAAAGTCAGAGTTGTCGATACCCTATTCGTCCAAGAGCCACTAAGATTTATTATGATCTACAAGAAATCTAATGGTGTAATGGCATGAAGAAGGATATCATAGAATTTATGTCTAACTGTCTAAATTGCTAGCATGTTAAGGTTGAACACCAGAGACCTAGTAGTTTAATTAAATATATATATATTCCTACTTGAAAGGGGAAGCAGTGAACATGGATTTCATTGTTGGGTTACCTCATACTCATCAATAGCATGATCCTATCTGGGTTGTTATGAATTGATTGACTAAGTCTGTGTATTTCCTTTCATCTAACATTTTAAATTAAGCTGAGAAGTATGTTATACCCTACCTTAGAGAGTTGTTAAAGTTGTATGAAGTCCTTTTGACCATCATCTCTGATAGGGTACTTAATTGACTTCTCAATATTAGAATATGTTTTAGAAAGGTCTTAGTACCCAAGTTTTCATCTCAGCATGAATTTTTATCCCAGATTGATAGTTAGGTTGGGAAGACCATTCTATCCTTAGAGGACATGTAGAGTTTATATGATTGATTTCAAGGGTGGTTGGGATGATAACTTGTTATTGATTGATAATGCCTGATTTGGTCCACAAGGCTATGGAGAAAGTTTAGTTGATTAGGGAAAGGCTAAAAATAACTCTGAGTCATCAGAAATCCTATGTAGATATTAGAAGTAGGGAGCTTGACTTTGTGATTAGCGATATAGTTTACTTAAATGTATTACCCATTAAAGGGATTAATAGATTTGGCAATAAAGGGAAACTCTTTCCCTGCTACATTGGCCCTTATACAATTTTGACTCACATTGGCTTATGATTTAGAGTTCTCTATAGACTTAGCATCGGTGCATCTAGTTTTCATGTGTCTTTATTGAATAAATGCATTGATGATCCATCCTAGGTTAGATCCTTAGAGCGTGTGGTTGTAAGAAATAGTTCCTCTTATGAAGCGGTCCCATTAAAGATTCTTGATTTTCTAGTTTATAAGCTTAGAAATAAAAATGTCACTTTAGTGAAGGTTCTATGGGGGAATCAACTAGTTGAGGAGCTACTTGCAAAGCAGAAGAAAATATAATAAACAAGTACCCCTTCTTTTTCTCCTCAAAATCAATTTTATCTTTAGTCAATAATTTTCTATTTATTATTTCTCCTCTTTAAGTCTTATGTCACTTAGTTACTCTTATGTAACAACATTCATTCATGAATCCAATTCAATATATGTTTTAGTTAGCATTTTCGTATTCATCTTTCAAAACTTGGTGTTGGTATTTCTAATGTTTCCCTACTCTTTCAGCTTAGTTAGTTTCATTAGTGGATGAATGACCCCTAAGAAGGAGATATTGTAAGATCCCAAAAATCAAAGCTAAGATCAGAACCATGATTTAAATATATTTAGAACCAAACATAGTAATTTGGTAGTATGAGAAGTGTTTCAAATATGAATTAAGGTCATAAGTAACTCCTTGCTCATAGTTTAGTTGCAAGCTTTCTTACCAATAGTATTCTTATATAGAATCTTTATAAAGTTAAATTTACAAGATTATAACTCTTGATTATGAGGAATTGTGTCACAAGACCCACCGAATGAAAGGTATTTAATGCTTCTTTCCAATGAATCTAATTTCTTGTAAATCCAATTACAGAGAAAGAATTAATGGCAATTTTAGTGAAGCATTGTCTAGCGGTGAGATAACACAACCAAAGCAATGATCTTTGGTAGAACCAACAATTTCTGTAGGCGCTCATCTGTATAAAAGTCTTGAAACCCATATGTTTGGCAAAAATACCTCTTTGTCATGCAAGGGACCAACGACTGTTGGCAGAACCAATGATCATTGGTGGTAACCTTTGTTAAATGATTGGCTCGCTTAGGGATCCAATGACCAACCAAGGAAAGAACAGTATTTCCTTGGCTCATTCGATGGAGTTCCATAAGAAATAAAAATCCCATCTTAACCAATGTTCCAACTAATGATCGTTGGTATATCTAGCAAAAATTTGAAGGATCATCCATTGCAATGTGCAGACATTTTAGTTACAAATTAAGAGGGGTATTCCAGTCTTTTCCCAGAATTTAAACTCCTAAAATACATAATTTAAGCTATCATATCCTAACTACTCAATCGACACTTAGAAAATCTCAGAGCAGCATGCAATTATATTTTATACAAGACAAGAATTGTGTCTCATCATCTTCAGGCTCAAGTTCTAATATTTTACTAAGGTTTTCTCATCTAGGTGTGTGGAATTTCAACAACAAGTTTCCTTTCATCCATTGAGTCCCTATGTAAACTCAATTCCTTACTCTAATTTATCTTTTAGATCCTTGTGTTTCATGAAAATCATAAATTCTTTTATACTTCAAATCCTTTTGAGAATGATCTTTGTATCTATTTTTCCTTTGAGAATTCAGTACCTTTACATGTTTATATATTAATGATTCTTTAGTATATAGATAAATTCATGTTTTAAACTTGGGCCATGTAATTTCATATCCTATTCAAATTATAGAAACTGTCCTAAATAGTTGTACTCTTAAGTGACAGTCAGTTATAAACATCCAATGACTTATGGTCTCATACATTACTAATTAAAGGTCCAGTCCTAAGTTTCTTATGTTTTAGGATGATTTTAGATAAAGTATCTACTTTATCAATCTTAGTTATTAGTAATATGAGCTAGTCAGTTATTCAATATGAATCAGTTAGTAGTGGTACTTAGCACTGGCTAGATAAACGGAAAAAGGTCCACTTGTTAGTTAGGAGGAAACCTTTAGTAAAATTCTGTATGTCCCACAATGATGATGACGCCATAGGAATTAAAATGGTTACCTATTAGACTAGGCTTGATACCTTAGTCCTTTTGGTCAAACAGTATAGTGGATCCACTTTAGTCAGTGTTCGTACCATTGAGAATGTACAAAGCACCTATTTTACTAGAGCTATATATTGGACTCTATTTATGTAAGATTGATTATATTGTTTAGAATTAGCTTCCATAGTTTAGACCCAAAGATTGCATGACTAATGTTGACTAAATTACACCTCCTAAAAACTATAATGCAGTCGATTGTCAAATATAAAACCCAACAAGGCTGGGGTCGATCTAATAGGCAATAGGATAGAATTTTTTCATAAACTTGTTGGCATATCTAGAAAGTGTAGAAAGTAAATAGGGTTTTTTGTAATAATTGTATTAATAGTAACAATTCTTGGACAAGTAGGGTTGCTATCAATATGAGATGATCACAAGGATTGTCCTCCTTCTGACTTCTTAACTCCAAAGACTTATCATGATCATCAAACTATCTTGATGCCATACATACAGAATCTTACGAATTATGTATCAACTAAGTGTTTTTCTACCTTTGGTTTGGTTGAATTTTACTCATCCCCTCTCGGTCTTAGAGTGTCGCATTACGAACCGTTGTTCAAGATCCCATATTTACTATGTTCTCTCGTCTCAAGTTAATTAGAAAAAGGTTGGTATGTTTAAATTACTATTCAAATTTCTTTTTCGTAATCTCAATCTCTCTCTTAAGTTAGTATTGAATACTAGTGGATTCCTAACATTTGAAACTGTCAAGAAAGTAATCAATATAAAACAAATCACAATACATGCAAGATCACAATTTAGAATAACTTTGCACTTCATATTCTTTGTTAATCCATCAAGGTTCCTACGACCCTATTTAAGGGCTTTAGTTGCTCATGATTGCAGGAACACACATAGAATTCATAATTGAAAGAATATGAATGATCTCACGAATAATAAGAATGAAAACCAAAATCTCGAATTAATATCTGACCCTAAAAACAAGAACAAAGGTTCCAAGATAAAAAGACTATCTCAGAACTCAAAATAACGTATAAGTGTATAGAGTACACAAACTTATAATGAAACATCGAATGAGTAATTATAGATACATCAAAAAACCTAGCCTAAACATCTTAAGAAATCATATTCGGAACCAACCTATGACCATACTTATGAATTATAGGTAGTATCTATGAGGCATAAACAGGTTCATAGAAATTAGAGAGATCCTTAATAATTTAGAACAACTACCTATAAGGGGTACCTATGGGTCCGTAGGTAATACCAACATCTCGTAGGTAGTCTTTTTACGTATCAGAGATAATATCAGCTTTCAGAACTTCAATATTACAACCTACTAACCCAACCTACGATCTTGTAGGTACTACCTACGACCCTTAGTTAGGGATCATAGGTAGCATTTATATTACTCTTCATAACTTTTTGCTCCTTCTATGGTCCTAACTCAAAAACACATCACATCTAATAAAAATACCTAAGTACTTGCATAGTTTTCTGGTTTTAAGCATCAAAAATTCCATGAAACCATTGAACATTATCACCTTCAACTTATAACATTTTCATGTCCTTAGGAAACTAACATATAGCGGAATAACACGATGCTTTACTACAAGAATCCTAAGGCACTTATGGCAACCAAATCAATTTTAGCTCAAGTTTCTTACCCCCTTCTATTCTCATCTTTCATAACCACTGTGTGGATCCATGTAGAACAAATAGTATGATACAAAGGAATCAATTAATGACATTACTTTAGCAACAAATAACCAAGTGTATGTGAAACTAACCAAATCGATAAGTAGTTAACAATACAACCCATGTACTGTAACGCCTCGAAATCCTATCCCAGAGCGTCACATGGTGCTTAAGGGTATAAGTAGCCCCAAGCTAACCCTTTGTGCCTGCTACTAAGTATAAAGCTTACTTAAAGATAATGAGAGAAAAATAAGGAATCATGTCATATCATGTCTAACTAAAATCCGAATGAGTACTGCAAATCTAAATATACTGACCATCTAGTCTGACAAAGCCACTACTACTCAACAAACTAGAGAGCTATTAGGACAGATCCACAACTGACTCGAACTGAATTGAAAGTAGTAGAACAACTACTAAAAATATTGAAGTGTCTTGAGACAGGTCCTCGAACCATGAGGATTCACCACAGTGGAGGTGTAGATAAAGGTACTCGGGATCAGTGACGCTACTGGGACTGAGCACCTGAACCTACATTATGAGACAATGTAACGCACAGACATATATATGGATCAACACTTCTGAATTTATTGAGTATATGGGGGTGTATGCACCTAAAAATCAATACAATAAATATTTACAGAAGACATACATGGTTTTGTAGTATAATTCACGTGAGAGATTACACTTTATTCTAAATCTGTATTCTTTCTTTGATCTCAAGCTTTTAAACTAGTTGAACTCATAAAAACAATAATTTTTAGAACATGCACTTTAGTCTTTTGAAAACAAGGGACTTCTTTAAAACCCAAGGACTTAAAACCTTAATAACATTAAGACTTGAGACTTTAGGAAACTTGGGATTTTCTTCTAACTAACATAAACCATGTGAGCTACATTGAGTCCAACATCTTGCCCACATTCGGGAGACCTGTTCTATCCTTACCATCGGAATAGAACCTTTTATTATTAGTGATCACTAGCTTAACACACTTGGGGTATATCAAATCCTATGGTGGCTCATAGTTCTGGGGATTAGACCTTGGAATCATGCCCAACTCAATGCTAAATACTGTTTCCTTACTTAAGCTCAGAACTTTTAAGAAAAATCCACCCTAAACAACTCAGAAATATATAATGGAAGTCAACCATGCTTCCCTTTAGCTTAAATCAAATGGTGTGGATTTTCTTTCTTAGCTTAGGATTAAAATCAACTCTTTTCTTGAAACTTTTGTAGACTATCACCAATAGTCTTCAAAACTTTAATAGCATAGAAATATCAATATACTTGTTGTAACACTTTAGAAAGTATCAACAATTTATTCTTGGACTAAAGGCATGTATAATCTTAAAGGATCACAATTTCACAATAAAGCTTAATTCATGACTCCAATCTTGGAAACCCTTGAAAATATCACATCAATATAGGAATATGCAATTTATAGAATGAATTATCAATTCAAATCATAAAATAAGTGAAATAATCATGCAATTCAAAGCTTGAACAACTTATCAATTCATATTCTCCAAAATATATAATTTGGGTACAGACCCACTTGCAAGAACATGAAATTCATTATTAAAAGTTGAATCTTTGGGCACAAGAACGAAAAAAGTATTCCTGTTCAAACCCCACATACCTTGAATTAGGAACTATGGATAAACTCTAGTCCTTGGGACTCTATTCGTACTCTTGAATGGATATTCGTGTTGCTCTTAGGTTGAGGAATCCAGTTCTTGAATCAATTTGAAGAATTAATGGTGGACTTAGGAGATTCTTGGAATTGGGTTTGGATGCTTAGGGTTTTTAATTTGAGAGAATTATTTAGAAAAGTCGTATATGATGCTTGGAATAACCTTGGATTAGGTGTTTAGACGATTTAAGGGGCTTGAAATAGTCCAAAGAGGCCCTTTTAACTTTTGTACGAAACTGGAAAAATTTAAATGGAAAACTCAATTTTATGCGCCACCGTAATGTTCCACTATCGCAGTGGCTTACTGGAATTTGGCAAACGGGATTCTGGCGGTCACCGCGATGCGGTGCTATCGTGCTGACCCACTGGTTGGGACCTGCAACTTTAGTGTGATGCACCGCTATTGTGGAGTTCCACTGGAAATTGACGATTGTCAAATAGACCCTCACCGCGACGCGCCAAGCACTAAAATGATGTTGTTTTACGACTAGGACTTAAATTAACCATAACTTCGTGCCCGGTTATCGGATTTGGGTGGATCTTATATCGTTGGAAAGCCAATTAAATTTACCAAATTATAAATAGTCCAAATTAGGAAAATTCTATATGGTTTAAATAATACTCACTTAGGAAGCCAATCCTTAACCTTCTCGGGTCGAAATTAAGCTTAAGAAAAGTTTGGGGTATGACATGTACCCTTGCGGCAAGGAAGTTCCAACCTTCATGGAATAATAATTCATATCATTTCAAAGGACTATATTATGTTACTTATCTCAAAGAAGTCCAATAATGTGCATAAAATACCATAGGTTTACCCTTTTTTCTATACCTTTATTTTTGGACAGTTGGACTAGGATAAATTTAGGATTTTTCTAGGCTTGTAATGTAGGCTTGGGGAAAGGTATAGTATTTTTTGGAATATAATGACTCACCCTTCTTGACACTACACTTACATTAATGGCTGAACTAGTTAACCATGCTTCCTTTATTCTCCCTTTTAAACTTCTATTGTTTCTTCTTATTGGGTGTATTTTTCCTTCATTTTTTGATTTATTCACTTCTCTTTTTGTTTTCTTTACTTTTTATTCTAGTCATCAATTTTTTTCTTTTGTTTAGCACACTTTTCTACAAGACCTAACCTTACTTTTTTTTTCTTTAATCAACATCCTTATTCATACCCATTTTCAACTACACCCCCTATGATAGTCACGCTCAACTTAGGTAATTTGTTGAGTTGAGGTGCACAATGTCCAAGGAGGGACCAGGACCAAAACAGGTTCATTTTCATTAAATAGGAAACTGACAAGGTGAAAACAATAAAATAGGTACATTTAGGCTCAAATTAGGGATCAAGGTATACTAATTGTCATTTGGTCAGTCATTTAGTCTAAGATTGGACTTATTCAAACACATCCTACTATCATGTCCTAACCAACTATCCTACAATCTAGGAAAGACTAATCGGGCAAATTTTGTCTTAAATGCATAAAATAAACAAGATAAAAATTTCACACACACACGGTACAAGGTTATATAGTCAACTACGGTCTATTCAATTCACGCAGTGCTAAGCTTTGAGTATTTTGTCCATAATACTAATGCCATAACAAGATTAAAACAATGGTCACACAAAATTTACATATGTAGTTCCAAAATTTTTTTAAGGGGTATCATCTTTTTCAAACACTTAAAAACACCAAATAAAACATGTCAATTGAACTTAGTATCCTTATTTTCCTTCTAACTAAACGTAAACAACACATAACATATATTACAACACAAACAATGCCTAAACATGTTGGATTTACTATGATGGCATACTCTTGGGAAAAGCAACAAGGAAACAAAACCCCCGGGAGGTTGGTACACCCCCACCCCAATTGAATGATCATGCAATGTCCCTGTGTATACTAGAAAATAAACAACAAAAAGGTGTAGGGACATACCTTTGACACTATAGGCATAAGAAGAGGAGTAGCCCTAATCTGGGGAATCATGTGGCTCATCGCCAGGAGGTGGTGGTGGTGTGTGACTAGAAGAGGCGCCCAATGCCATATCGGCACGCCTCTATTCATAAATACTATGTTGCATCCCATAATCGATAGTGGCTTCCTTAAAAGAATGCCTAAACTCCTCATCAGGATCCCCCTACTCGTCATGACTTCTCTTAGCCTCAACAGTCAGGGCATCATCATCCACTACAAATAAATTAAAGATTAGTGGTGCAGGTCTATGTAGTGGCTACGTAAAAAATGGTCTGACTAGAAGGACAATTGGAATATGGATCTCAGATAACGAGATCACCTTATATGTCAACGTAGCCACCTTCTCATAAAAACTTGAAAAGTCGGTGCCTAAGCTTCACGGAATCAATCTCCCATTCGGGCCTCAAAATTAATATGAGTTTCTACTTTTGGTCCCCCCGGGACCTCCACCTTTCATGGCTTTTCTACACTCCCTACCATTAGTTCCCAATTAAAACAATTACCAAGCAACCAACCAATCTATTTAGTGGTGGTATCTTCATACCGACCATACTTTCAAATATCATCCATAGCCAACAATATATAGCTTTAAGGGATTTCCAAGTACCCTTCCATTTATTTTAGGAAACCACTTGTAGGATTTCATGTTCCTCACAAGCATTACCAATTTCATAGCCATCAAGGCTTTACCATTTAATCCTTCCAAACTATGTACACCATTTATAAAATTTAAAACCATGCCAAACAATTTATGACCATGCCAAATATTTAGAGCATTTTTATCATTTAAACCATCCAAATCCATTTACGGTTAATTTACCAAACCAAACCATGCAAGAGTTCCAATGAATGTTCAAAAATAGAGTGAAAACATTCTTTGAGGCATTTTATCAAACATGTTGAGGGCATACCTTTAGCAAGACCAAAACCAATGCATAAACCATCATAATTAGGGTTTTTAAAGACCCATTTAGTAAACCATAACCAACCAATAACAACATTTGTAAATTATTGCAAAAAACATATAAAAACATAGTTCAAACCAATACCAAATAATATGTATCAAGACCCTTAACATATATTTTGAAAACAACCAGTTATGATCCATAAATCAATGTTTAAAACACAATTCATATGCCTTTAGTTGGAAATAACAAAGAGGTAAGGAGTACATGCCTTATACATGAAGATTCATAGAAGAAATCTTGACCTTTGAGCCCTTTGAAGAACACATGAAGAAATCCTAGCCTTCAATCTTCAAAAGTGAATTTGAGAGAGTATTTGGAGTGTTTCCATCTTTTGTTAAGTGTTATGGGAGCCCACCAAGGGTTATATAATATGAGAACATAACGTTTTTGAAGTAGGAAATTCCTAGACTACCCTTGACTTAAAATTAAAAAAAGCCACGTCTATGGGTATGACTCACTTATCCCATCCATATCCTAGTGTACGAATAGTACCCTAACTCTCCCTATGACCTTGCCAAGCCCCTACCTACTGGTTTCTATATGACTCACACTTCCCTAACTTGTCCCTAAGGGTACAATTGGTACACCAAATTGTACCCACCAATCGTACCTTGGACAGATTCCATATGACAACCTAAAAAAGAACTATACAACTTGCCTTGAACTACTCGTATATTTCTAATCGACTCGTACCAAGATGAGTCATATCTTGGGCAGTAGCTACACCAAACACACTACCTAGTGTATGACTAAATCATCAAGCCTCCCCCAACTCGTATCTATGGGTATTAATGGTACCCTTGGGTCGTACCAAGCCTAGTGAGTCCAAAACCAAAGGAAAATTTGCCAAGGTACAAGACTTAGGGTGTTTCAATATCCAAAAATAGGATCATTCGTCCTTGAATGATGGGTATGGGTAAGGGAAAAGCACGAGATAACACATTAACACCCAACAAACTTTCCTCAACCAAAATAAGAAGCAAGGATACAAAATAAAGGTGAGAAGATCACTACATAACCCAAATACAATTTACACCCCAACATCACCATTCCGACCTCTAACAAAGTTAGAAAACAAATATACAAGCGGAGCCATTCCTCACCTTTAACCAAGTTATAAAACAAAAAGATGTGTTATAGAGCACACACCTTGTGCACAAATTTTTAGAACCAAGAACCAATATGGACACTTGGACTCCATGTCCGCTTCCGCATTCCAATTGACTTTCTCAAAATTTTAGTTCCACTATGAAACCTTTACTGTAGCCACACTTTTTGTTCGTAACTAGAGAACTTACCAATCCAAGATCCTCATTGGGACATCCCTAAAGAAAAAAGAATTCGTGATACCAATACCACCTAAAGGAACCAACAAACCAAGGATCATCTACACCTCACGCAACAAGGATTATCGGATAAATGAACTTATTCTAGAGAGCAAATCCAATTCAACTTAGAATAGATTGAGGCATATCACAAAGAGAGATTGAGTCTAACTATACACCACCACTCCCCTATTCAAGCTAACCAAAGCTCGAAGGAAACCATAAGTAAAATACATAAGCAAACCATGTCCAACCACTATAACAAAAAAACCCCACCTATAATTGAACAACTAAACCCATGCACTACTATTCCATGAAAACAATTCATAAAACCATGCCCTATAACATATCTAAAATAACCAACACAACTATTGAGATATCTACCAGTCACAACATTCAAGCCTATGACTTATATACCCGCGATATGATCTATCCATCAAAAAATCTAGCACCTTTTATCATTTCCACAAGTATTTTTCACCACCCAATCCTTTCCTAACCCTTTTCTCATGACAACAACGTTAAATCACTTTCCAAAACCTTAAATTTTAGTATTCACCTGATCTAAGGTGATTTTATACACTTTGGTATCATTATTCTAGCTTATTTTGCCTTATTTTGAGAGCAATTCGGATGCTTAACAAGTTCATATGGATATGAATAATCATTTAAGTATCCAAGTGTGTGATTACAATGTCCAAGAATTTTTTAAACCAGTTAGTATTTAATAGAGTAATTTAGAGTTCAACCCAGAAAACTAGTTTTACTAGCTTGAGCTAGGTGTGTGTCTAGTTGGGCTCGGAGGATTCTAATGTGTTTAATTTGTTACAAATATTTTGATGGTGTAATTTTATGTGAAATAACTTGTTTGTAATGTGCAAAGTTTAATTTGACTAAGTAAAGAGTCATAATAATAACTGCAATGATCATTGTGAATTTGCCTTATCTTAGCGTGTGTTTTGATTTGTTGTTGAGAATATTGTGTTATTTTGATCTTTAATATGTGGTGTGTGATATTGTAGTAGGTTTTGTGAGATGAATACGGAGATATATTGATGATTTGAAAGCCAAAAATTCATTAGAAATACACTACAAAAGGCATGGATAAAGGATAAGATGCTCTACACTTAATCTGATTTTTGGATGCAAATTCTAGTGAAACGACACGAAGTTGACGCGTCACATCGAAGGTCACAAAATTTACACTTAGACGATTTTTTCAATGCTAATTCCAGGACACCAACACTAATTCAACGTGTCGCGTTGCTCAGATTAAAATTGCATCGGCACAGCCTTAGAGAAATGATCCTATTTTGATTCAAAATGGCATGAAAATTTAGGGGCGGCTGGTGGGGTTTTACACATGCAATTTCCCTCTTAGCATCAATATATATATTTTTGGTCAACTTGGAAAGCTGGACACAACTTTGTATTCCTGGACAAAATTATCTTTTGGTGGGACACGTTTTGAAGAAAAAAGGCTTGGTAAAAACTTCGATAGCTTTTGGAAATTAATAGAAAGCAAGTGGCGACTATGTGATGTAGTCAAAATCCCGCACAAAGTGTGCTTATTACTATATATATATATAGCTGGTCAGGATTTTGTCAATTTGGAGATTATTATTTATATCAACATACCTGGACACATCAATAGGTACAGACGGCTTGGACGCAGTTTTGAGGAAAAATAAGAGGCGGTTACACGATTTTTTATTAGATTTTAATTATTTTATTTAATCTTTAATTTTTTATATTATATATTCAATTATTTGTATCATGATAATGAATATTAGTGGCTAAAAACCCCTTTTTGGGTTAAAGCCAAGAACATGATTACTATTGTTTTGGATTAATTTCAATTAATTTTGCTTATTATATTTGGTTGTTTGTTTATAATTATTTTAATTATTTTATGGATTGATCAACCATAAATACATATATTGTTGACTTATTGATCTCGAGAGAGGAAATAGGGAGATAGAACATAGTAATAAACAAAGTTTAGGTTTTTATTCTTTTATAAAATAAAGAATTAAACTTAGCGTCTAGGACGGGGATGTATTTAGATGCCTTACTTGATTCATACGTAGGATGATAGCCTTAATTAACTTAATTGGATTGTTACATCCCCTCAACGATGTAGTTGTAATGTCCATATTAGGTAAAAGATTAGAGGTTGAAAAACCATGATCATTCAATTAACCCTACGAATCAACAACCAAGATAAGAAAATTAACGAATTAATTTCAATACCATAGTATGATTGTTCGAAGTTCTCTAACCCTAGGTTTTCTCCATTGATTGTTCCAAGAATTTAATTTCTGCATTATTTATTTTATTTTAAATTTACAAAATGAGAAACTCTTTTTTTTGTTACTTCTGCACTAAATTAATCTAAATTGTGAACAAAAATTAAATAGTTGTTAAATCAAGACTCTGTGGGATCAATACTCGGCTTTATTAAAGGCCACTATATTACTGTAACGCCCCGAGTCTGTACCCTGGTCGCTACACGGTGCTCATAATCCTGAAGGACCACAAGCTAACCCATGACTGGTACCTGCTGTAATAACTAAATAACAATAATACTGAAATATGTGGAACTTTAGCGAAAAATATTCCATAAGGTTCAATACAATAAATAATAATAGATATGGTATCACAATTCCAAAAAATGAACATCAATACTGAAAACTCAACAACTGTCTGAAAATACTCGTCTGAAATGCCTCTAAACTATCTGAATTGTGGAGTTGATGGGGCAAGTCCCCAACTAACTTTGACTACTAAAACTGAACTGAAATACTAAAATAAATAATCATGTCCTCAAACTATGAGGACTCACCACTAACTCTGTACGCTGAGAATTTGAAATGCTAAGGGTGGTCGGGAGCTCGTACATCTGAACCTATGATATAAGACATCAAAGCGCAAAAGAAAGGTATACGTCAGCACTTTGAATGTACTGGTATGATCAATGAGGTATGATAAAAAGCATGGGTTCATATGCATGAACAATACTAACTAAATATCATGAGTATAACTGAATTAGAGTACATGCATGAATATGGAAACTGTACTGAGATCGTAATAACATTAAATACTGAATCTGAACACTGATTAGCTTATATCTGAGCATACTAATACTGAATTACTGGTAACTGAATGACTGAGTCTGACAGTCTTGATTTAGTGAATCTATACTGAATCCCGTACTGAGCTGAGTGACTGTGTCTGACAGCCCTGAATCTGTGAAACTGAACTAAGTTCCATACTTAGACTGAATCTAAAATAGAGACTGTAGGAAATAATCATCTAACCGACATACCACTTCTCTAACTAATTTGGGGTCCAACCTTGTAACCCTAGTTTGAAGGGTGTCAATACCATGCCACGGGTAAGGACAAGTGTTGAGTCACCCTCATCTGGAAGGTAATCTGAATGAAAATGGTGGTACCCTCAAATGGCTAGTAGATCACCACATCAACCCTCAACTAGTAGGTTGATGTCCCAACATACGTTGGCTATGTAGTTCTAGAATGCAAGGACTGCTTCTAAGGATTTCACCCTATACTAGCAGGTGAGGCCCCATCTTTGGATCACTTGGTGCTGAATCCTATTCCTAACTGAATAGACACTAAATTGAATTCTAAACTTTAGTAGGCTAGACTGAACTGTTACTGATCATACTGTATAACTTAACTGAACAGATTTTTACTGAACTGAGCTGGACTAATTCTGAGTTCACTGAGTTTTCCTATGTTTGACAACTGAGTAAATTCTACTGATCGAGACATGATTGATTCTGCACTATGACTGACCATGTCTCTAGAGAAGCAGTTAAATTTTTAGGTATTAAATATCCCTCGGACAAGATAGCATAAGCATAAAGGATATGGCATAATCTTGAGACAACGTAAGTAACTACTTAGTCATCATTCATTTATTTAGGCATACCAGCAAAAACTTGTATAAATGCTAACATGATATAAAAATATCCACTATTCAACTCACTTGGACAATTTATCAAACAGCTATGGGGCACAATATATGCATAAAATACTAAAACAATATGTAGGCATCATGATTTAATTTTAATTACACAATTCTAATAGTTTCAACACGAATTCACTTGATAAAGCACACATATTAATTATCTCTACATGAATCTTGAATAAATCATGAATACACTTTAATTCAAATCATGGAAATAAAGAAATCACTCTACATGAGCTTTAAAAGAGTTTCTTGGACTCCAAGGGTAGAAGGAACCCTTGGGTAAAGACTTCACATACCTTAGTTGGTGAATTCTGGAAAATTAATGGTGGCATCTTGAGCCTTGAATTTGAATTTAATTCAGCTAGGGTTTTTGTTCTTGAGCAACTTGTGACAGAATGAATATAACTTGCTAAAAGAGGGCTAAATTTTGTGTTATAGGGACTGAAAGTCATGGAAAAAGACTTAATTAACCCTGAGGACGTGGATTTTTTTAATGACTGTAAACTAAACCATCGACACACTGCATCATTGGTATCGACACGATAGCCAACGTGCCTCGTCGAGTCCATATCGGTTCACTGGAATTGGATGCAGGAAGCTGGGGAAAATATTTATCAACGCGATAGTCAATGCGACCTGTCAAAATTGCATTGTTTCACATGTATAGGATCCCAAAGGTGCTTCAAACGAAGTCCGAAAAATCTAAAACTTTTCTGGGAACACGTACCAATATTCCTGATCATGAACTAACTCAAACATCAACATTTAATGTACGTAAAGGTCGCAAAATAATATTGCCAACTTTTGAAGGCTAAAATAACAATAAATCTAAATACTTAGATAGAATTTTCTACGTCTGCGACCCCTTAACAAACTTAAAGAACTGAATTAAGCTAAGAATTTTGCGGCGTCTTACATTATCTCCCCCTTGGGAATATTCTAACTCGAATGAGACTGACTAGGCTAACAATACTAGTAGATTGAACTTACTTATTGAACATGAACATCTGAAACATGATTATCTGACTAACATTACTGACATACTAAATTTCATACTGAACCTGACTAAATTGACTTAAGAACATATGACTGAATATGCAATATTAATTAATACCAAGTTCGTAATGGAAAATATGAGCATGAAACTAAATAAGCTTAAGGAAAACTATTACCTTTAGCTAAATCTGAGTTTGTGGAGAAAGGTTGAGGATACTTGGTCGCCATATTTGCTTCTACTTCCTAAGTAGCTCCCTCAGCGGACTGATCCGCTAAAGAATTTTGACTAGAAAGACTTCTTTTTTCCTTAGTCTGCGAATCTAATAATCTAGGATTTTGACTGGAATCGCTTCGTAAGAAAGGTTCTCCTGAACATCTGTGCCCTCAATGCATTTCATTAGCCAGGAGACATGGAACACTAGATGGACTGAAGATAGATCTGAGGGCAACTCGAGAGATTTTCAAGTACACATAGTCACCAATCTCAAACTCAAGATCTTTTTGCGCACATCTGCGTATGATTTTTGTCTGCTCTGAGCTATTTAATTCTTTCCCTAATTAACTGGACATTCTCTAAGGTATCAAATACTAAGTCAGGCCCCACCACTGTGGCCTCACCTACTTCAAAAGAACTAATGGGAGATCTAAACCTCCCCCTATAAAGCACCTCAAATGGAGCCATCTAAATACTAGAATGATAGATATTATTGTATGCAAAGTCAATCAAAGGCAAGTGTCCATCCCAACAATCTTGAAAGTTTAGTTCATACACTCGCAACATATCCTCTAAAGTCTAAATGGTTCTTTCTGGTTGGTCATCTGTCTGAGGATGAAAGGAAGTGCTGAGGTGAATTCGGGTACCAAGACCTTTTTGGAATGCTTTCTAGAAATAAGAGGTGAACTGGGTATCTCTATCTGAGATGATGGACAACGGTACAACGTGCAATCTAACCAACTCCGTGATATAGACTTTGGCATAATTCTCAACTAAGTATGAGGTATAGACTGATAGGAAATAAGCTAATTTGTTCATCCTATCTATGATGACCCAAACTAAATCATGATGACAACGAGTGTGAGACAAACCCGTCACAAAGTCCCTGTTGACTTTTTCCTATTTCTAGGTGGGAATATGGAACTCCTACATAGACCCACTAGATTTGTCATGCTCAATCTTAACGTGGAGACATGTTGAGAACTTAGCCACAAACTCCGCAGTATCTCTATTCATCCCACTACACCAATAGATCTCCTACAAATCACAGTATATCTTAGTGGCCCCTGGATGAATAGAGCAGCATGCACCAGGCGCTTTTGTAAAGATTCGCTGCCTTAAGTCATCTACACCTGGCATACATAGTCAACCCTAACAACATAAAACACCATCTCTCTCTTGGGAGAAAACATCTACCTTCTGATCATTGACTGATTCTTTAAACTTAAGCAGACTGGGATCTCTATGCTGTTTTTCCTTTACTTCAGAAACTAGGGATAATTCTGAACTACACTACACCCATACACTACCTTCTGCTAAATTGACTAAGCAAACACCTAGTCAGGCTAGCTGATGAACTTCCTGAGCTAACATCTTCTTACTTTCCTTGACATGAGTAATACTACCCGTAGACATTCTACTGAGAGTGCCAGCCACTATATTGGCCCTGCGTAGATGATACAAAACACTCATGTCATAGTCATTCAACAACTCTAACCATATTCTCTGATTGAGGTTTAGGTCTTTATCAGATAATACATACTCCAGGCTCTTATGGTCAGTGAACATATCCACATGCACACCGTATAAATAGTGCCTTTAAATTCTTAAGGCAAATACTACAGCTGCTAAATCAAGATCATGGGTAGGGTAATTCTTCTCATGGGTCTTAATCTATTTAGAGATATAGGCTATGACCTTACCTTTCTACAACAGAACACACCCCAAGCCAAATCTGAAGGCATCACAACACACAATAAAGCCATCTGAACCATCTGGTAGTGTCTAAACTGGAGTTGTAGCGAGTCAAGTCTTCAATTCCTAAAAACCCTTTTCACAATAATCTGACCACTGGAATTTATCTTTCTTCTGAGTCAGTTTGGACATAAAGGATACAATAGATGAAAATACCTCAACAAACCATCGGTAATAGCCAGTCAAGCCCAAGAAACTCCTAATATATGAGGGATAGATGGGTCTGGGCTAGTTTCTTACACCTTCAGTCTTTTGGGGATCAACCTTAATGCCATCATTTGAAACTATATTGCTAAGGAAAGCTACTAACCTTGGCCAAAATTCTCACTTACTCAATTTTGTGAATAACCATGATTTTTGAAAGTTTTTAATACTATTCTAAGATGGTCCGCATAGTAATATTCACTATAGAAGTAGACAAGAAAGTCATCTATGAAGATTATAACGAACATATCTAAGTAATGCTTGAACACATAATTCATCAAGTCCATAAAAGTTGTTGGGGCATTGGTAAGACCAAAGGATATAACTAAGAATTCAAAGTGACCATACCGAGTTCTAAAAGCTATTTTTAGGATGTCACACTCCATCACTTTGAGCTGGTGATAGCCTGATTGGAGGTCTATCTTAGAGAAGTAAATGGCACCCTAAAGTTGGTCAAACTAGTCATAGATTCTTAGAAGTGGATACTTGTTCTGGACCGTGACTTTATTTAACTAACAGTAGTCATTATACATTTAGAGGGAACCATCTTTCTTATGCACGAATAAAATTGGTTCTTCCCATGGGGATACATTGGGTTTGATGAATCCCTTATCTAAAAGATCCTTTAATTGTTGTTTTAATTCTCTGAGTTCTGCAGGTGCCATTCTATATGGAGGGATAGATATGGGAAAAGTATCTAGAAGAAGGTGTATTCTGAAGTCAATTTCCTTTCGAAGGAAATCCTGGGAAGATCTTCAGGAAACACATCTGGAAAATCACATCCTACTGACATGATTCAAGAGTAGAGATTCCTGAACTTGAGTCTTAGACTCAAACTAGATGGTAGACATGTCCCTTAGATATCATTTTCCTTTCCCAAAGGTAAGAAACAAGATGACTCGTAAGTTCTGAAGTACTACCCCTCCACTTTAGGATGGGTTCATTCAAAAATATGAACTAGAAAATTCTATTTCTATAGTCGACTAAGGCATAACAGGAATAAAGTTGATCCATGCTATAGTGATATTAAAATTAGTCATCTCTGATTCGACTAAGTCTGCTAAAGTGAATTTCTGAGATACCATAATCGAACAGTTCCTTTATACCCATTATGCTATGATAGATTTACCCACTAGGTATAAACTATGAAAGAATCTTCTAGGATTTTGGGACTTGCACCAAAATCGACAACTATATAAGGAGTAACAAAGGACAAAGAAGCTCCTTGATCAAGAAAAGTGTAAATATACAAATGATAAACTTGTAACGTACCAGTGACCACATCAAGAGAACTCTCTTGATCTTGTCGGGACTGAAGAGCATAGAGTCTCTTTAGGCGTTGCCCTCTGGCGGCACTGGAAGTGGTACCCTATTGATTTGAACAACCAAAATGAGTTGGGGTATGGTTTTCCTAACCCTGAGAACTTGACGAGGGATAATCTCTAACTCTGTGGCCTAGCTTTCCATACTCGAAAGACACATAACTATCTGCTCTATAAATAACCTGGTGGTTTCTGCCATACTTCTGACAAAGATGATTAGTTTGGGCTATGCTAACACTACCCTGGGGGTTAGGTCCTGATGCCCTATCCCTGTTGATGTGTTTAAATTTTGGCACAGAAGCACTGGCTGAGGACAGAGCTGGGACTGAAGATTTTAGGTAGAACTGAGAATGATTCCCATCCTCTGACTTAGGCTGAGCGAAGTTGAAACTATATATTCTCGCTTTCTTTTTCTCTCTCTCCTTCTCTTTATTCTTGGTCTCCCTTATCTATTGAGCATGGACCATGAGCCTAGATATGTCCATCCCATTAATAAGAATTGTGGTCCTACACACCTTGACCATGCTGCAAGATACCCCTGATATAAACTTTCTTATTCAGGATCTGTTGTCTGCCACCTCATGAGCAGCATATCAAGCTAATTAAGTAAAGGTGAGAGAATACTCATTCGCTGTCATATTGGCCTACTTTTGTTTTATGAATTCTAGAACCTTTACTTTAATTAACTCCAGCAGAAAGAACCTATCCATAAAAGCAGTGGCAAACTCTTCCCTTTCTATGGACCTAACAACTACGGCCCTTTCTACTTTTTACTATTTAAACCATGAGTGTGCCATATCCTATAACTGATATGTGGCCAACTCAGCACTCTCAACAGCAGCCACCCCTATAATATCAGTAACTTTCTACACCTATTCATTAAATTCTTAAGGGTCCTCATCTGACTTAGACCCAGTAAATGATGGAGGGTTCATTCGGGTAAATTCATGAATCTTGGTAGCGGTAGTATTGGCCACTATTTTGGCCAAAACAATAGTAGAGAATTCAGTCCAGGTTTCCATAGAATGAGCTAGGGTGGTGAATGCTGCTCTGAACTCAGCGTGGGAGACGTGTTCGTCTAGTGGATCTGGCAGGACGGGCTAGGGTTCTGGTTGGTGTACTGTTCCTCTTCCCTTAGTCATCTTTGGAGGCATGTCTCTATAAATAGAAGAAAAATGATTAGATTGAGAGTTTAACTGGATCTCATGCTCACTCGCATAACATGAATACCAAAAGAAGGGTAACTTTTCCAAAAACATCTCATAGCCTCCTGTCCATTAGTGTGGTACGCAATACACCCATGCATAAGACTCCACTAGATGTGGCTTTTAGACTTTATAGGACTTTTTTGAAACCTAGCTTTGATATCAATTTTGTAAATATGTAAGTCCGCACTCTAAATACTAAACGATGCTCATAATCCTTAAATGGACCACAAGCTAATGGTAACGCCCCAAGATCCCATCTCGTGACGTCCCACGGTGCTTATGGACCTGAAGGACCACAAGCTAACCCTTTACTGATATCTATACCTGTACACTGCATAATATCTAAAATAAATGCAGAAACTGGCCATAACATTCAATACATCTATACATACTCAAACTGAAAACTGAATACTAATACATCAATATCCATCTGAAAAGCCTCTAAACTATCTAAACTATGGAGTTGATGGGTTATGTCCCCAACTAACTTTGTCAACTGAGAATATAAACAAAATTTGATGCAATAATAGTAAACTGAGATTCATCCTCGATGGAAGAGGACTAACTTCTACTGCTGCTAACTGGGACTGAACTGCTGAAGAAACTTTGAATCCTGTGCCTCTGAAACTATAGTGTCAAATAAAACACCATAGCGCAAATGCGTCAGTACAAAAATATACCGAGTATATAGATGAGTTAAGGCTAAATGCTAGGGCTCATGCATGCACAATATGTAAACTAAATAGTCATGAAAACGTCACATAAGAACACATTCATGAATGAACAGAACATGAACACAATTATCATAACTCTAGATACTGTAACCTAGATACCACTTTATTGTAGACTGAACTCATTACTGACACTGAGATACTAAATAAATGACTCATCTGGTACTGGTAACTGAGTATATGGATGTACTTACATCTATGACTGAATTCTTGGACTTACTACTTTCGAGTGACAAGATTAGAGATCAACCCTTTAACCCGATAATTTTGGAAGATTTATCAATGATAAGAAATATAATTATATTTGAATCTTACAATAAGAATACTCAACAAGAATCTGATACTGTGATCAAGCCTGTTTAGCGGCATACCTCTGAATATGATATCAAATAACTGTATGTGAGACCAAGTCTATCTGATGGGATGGTTCATAAATCGATGGAACTATTTGAGTTCCTCACAATGATAGATGATTGTATCTGATAGCCTTGATTTTTGAAGACCGATTTTGAAACTAAGACTGAATCTGAAACTAAAACTGTGGGAAGTAGTTCCTTAACCGACATGCCCCTACTATCTCTTTGGTGTCCAACCTATACTTTCAGTTGGGAGGGTGTCAATACCGTTCCACAGGTAAAGACCTTATATTTATACGACCCTCATCTATTAAGTCCTCATACGAGAATGGTGGAGCTCTCATCTAACAGGTCAAGACACCTCATCTACCCTCATCTAGTAGGTATGATGTCGCTCATCCACCCTCATCTAATAGGTGTGATGTCTCAACCTATGCTGGATACGTAGTTTTGGAGCACAAGGATCGTATCTAAGGATTACACCCTTCACTAGTAGGTGAGTCCCCATCTTCGAGCTCGCTCGGTGCTAGTTTCTAGTCCCAACTGAAAGAGACTAATCTAACTCTTAACTGAACTTAGATTGAGATGAATCCTATACTGATTGTGTTTCTCAAAGATCTGACTGAATTACACTGAGATTCCTTAGCTCCATATCTGATAGAAAGGATATCAAAACATGGTACTGACTGGATATGCAGAGATTACAGAGATAACTGAGATTACTGAGCTTTATTAAGCTTCGTACTTGTCTAAGGATACGGATTTCTATCGGCATTCTTGCATCATCACGATCATCCATTCATCAACACAGGCATTCATTTATCATTATAATCATTCATGCATTATCGCAAACATTCATTCACCGTCACCATCACTAAAGCATCATCACAATTATTAAAGCATCTTCTCTAACCAATTAGAAATCATAACATACTTTTCCCCTCAAAAAACCTTAAAGTATCGCATCAAGCATTTTGGAAACATAAACCTCTATTTAGCATCATAATCACAAAAGGGTCATTTTAAGCATCTTGGCATAATAATCATATAATAACAAAGTGGAAATATGCTATTAGATCGAACTCCATTCAATAAGGTTTTACCTCAACCATTTCATACCTATATTAGTCTTAACATGTGTTTGGGTATCACATGACTTAGGAGACTTCACACTATTATGTCATAGCTTACTTGCTAATCACTTGACATTTGTTAAAAACTTAGCATATAACAAAGAGCCCACAATTGGGGAATTTACAACCATCACATCTCCACTCACTCACTAGGGTCCTTCAACAAACACTAGACATGCACAGGTTCACACTTATTTGGGGATTCCCTACTAGCATGGAATAATTCATTAACTTAGACATTTTATCAAACACTAGGCATGCATAGACTAGCTCATAATATGGGGCTTCCTATTCAACATACTATCATGGCCCAAATGCTTCTCCTATGCTTTTATCAAAACTATGGGAGACATGCTCCGCTTAATCAACCAATTGTACACCCAAAAGTCATGAACACAACAATGACCATGACATATAACTGTATTTTAGAAGTCATTAGATCACTATTTAACAACAACGCTTGATTTATAGTCTCATAGACATTTTATCGAACACCTCACATGAACAACTTAGGCATAAGAATAATAACCCAACTACTCATCATGAACAACTAAATTTACATGTTTCCAACCCGTATAATCTCATAGATTCATACAAACCATATAAACATTCCATCTTCGAAATCAATCCATATTATCAACGTGTACATAATCTATTTACCACTCAAATACCACATACTAAGGCCAAGGATTTATAATCTTGTACACAAACTTAAATCACAACTCAATCATAGAAAGAACATATATTTTAACTCACAAGAATCATTAGAAATTCATAAACATGAAATCTTTAAGACATACAAAAGGGTTACTTGAGCTTCTTGGATGAAAGGGGCCTAAGAATCAACATCTATATACCTTGGGGAAACTGTTTCTTGAAAGCCTTCAGAAGAATTCTGGATTTTTGCTCTTGATTGTCTCTAAATTTTTGGTGGAAGAAGAAAGATTTTTTTTTTGATTTTCGAAACCCTAGTTTTTGGGTGAAAGAAGAGAAAATAAATAAGGCTTTCAACCCTTAATTGGGTATTTATAGAGGTTGGGGAAAGAGTGGAAAAGGCCAAAATGCCCTCTAAAGAAAAAAATTTGAAAACTACTGCTCGGGGTCAGTGATGGTTGATTTGATGGTCCGTTAGAGGGACTGACGGTCCACTAAGTCATCCGTGACTCGAGTGCTAAAACTAGGACATTATGCATCTACGTGATGGTCCATCAGAAATCTGATGGTCCACTAGATTGTCCATCACTCGAGGGTCAGGAATGGGCCATTTTGTTTCAACCTGACGGACACCTTCACGGTTCCTCAACTTTTTGATGGTCCACCACTTTGGCCGTCACTCGGGGGAAAATAACGGGATGTTCTGTCTTAGCCTGATGGGACACTTGACGGACCACCAAGGACTTGGCAGTTCGCCAGGTCGTCCATCGAACCTAGGTGATTTCAATACCGTTTAGTAAAACAATCATAATTCCCTCGTCCGATGTCAAATTTTGATGAAATTGGTATCGATCAAAAGCTTATTAGGTAAATACAACACGATTCAAAGTGTTTCATACTTGGGAAGATATTTTTGAATTTTTTAGACTTGGATTTTTGCTTTACCAAAAATGCACTAAGGCTCAGACTAGAAGAGAACTTTGCGGGGTATTACACTAACCTATGACTTGTACCTATTGCAATAACTAAATAACAATAATACTGAAATATGCAGAAATTTAGCAAAAAATATGCCATATCATTCAAAATTGTAAATAATACTGGATATGGTATCACAATACCAAAAACTAAACATCAATGCTAAAATCTCAACAACTGTCTGAAAATACTCTAGTCTAAAAAGGCTTTCAAATATCTGAACAGTGGAGTTGATGGGACATGTCCTTAACTAACTTCGACTACTGAAATTGATGTAAAATGATGAAATAAATAATAATGTCCTCTAACTATGAGGACTCACCACTAACTCTGTATGTTGAGAATCTGAACTGCTAAGGGAGCTCGGGAGCCCGTACGTCTAAACCTATGATATAAGACGTCATAGGGAAAAATAAAGGTATACATCAGTACTTTGAATGTATTGGTATGCTTATTGAGGTTCGCTTACATTCATGGATTCATATACATGAGCAATACTAACTGAATATCATGAGTATAACTGAATGAGAGTACATGTATTAATATGGAAACTATAGCGAGATCGTAATAACACTAAATATTGAATCTAAACCATGATTAACTGACAATTGACTGTACTGATACTGAATTACTGATAACTAAATTACTATATCTAATAATCTTAATTCTGTGGATCTATACTGAATCCCGTACTGAGTTAAGTGACTTTATTTGACAACTCTGAATCTCCAAAACTGAACTGAGTTCCATTCTGAGACTAAATCTTAAACTAAGACTATGGAAAATAATCATCTACCCAAAATACCCCTTCTTTAACTGATTTAGGGTCCAACCTGTAACCCTAGTTGGAATGGTGTCAATACCGTGCCACGGGTAAGGACAAGGGCTGAGTTGCATTCATATGGCAGGTACTCTGAACGAGAATGGTGGTACCCTCAACAAGATAGTAGCTCACCTCATCAACCCTCAACTGGTAGGTTAATGTCCCAACCTACACTGGCTACGTAGTTCTGGAATGCAAGGACTACTTCTAAAGATTTTACCCTCTACTGGCAGGTGAGTCCCCATCCTTGGGTGTTCTTGGTGTTGAGTCCTACTCTTGACTGAATCAACATTGGACTGAATTCTAAATTGTAGTAGACTAGACTGAACTATTACTGATCATATTGTATAGGTGAACTGAACTAATTTTTACTAAATTGAACTGTACTGATTCTGAGTTCACTGAGTTTTCCTAAGTTCTATAATTTACTGAATTCTACTAACCGTTACATGAATGATTCTACTCTGTGACTGACCATGGCTTTAAACAAGCAGCTAAATTTTTAGGTATTAAATACCCCAGGACTTGATAACATAAGCTTAAAAAACATGGCATAATCTTGAGACATGATAACTAACTACTTATTCATCATTCATTCATTTGGGCATTCAAGCACACATTTGCATACATGCTAACATTATATAATATTTCTCTATTCAACTCACATGGAAAATTCATCAAACACCTGTGGGGCAGAATATATGCACGTAATACTAAAAAAATATGTTGGAATCATGATTCAATTCCAATTACACAATTCTAAGAGTTTCAATATGAATTCATATTATAAAACACACATATCAATTAACTTTACATGAATCTTGCAATCTAACATGAATACACTTTAATTAAACACATGGAAATCATGAAATAACTCTACATGAGCTTTAAAAGAGTTTCTCTGACTGCAAGGGTGGAAGGAACCCATTGATGAATAGTTCACATACCTTAGTTGGTGAATTCTACAAATTAATGGTAGAATATTGAGCCTTGAATTTGAATTTAATTCACCTAGGATTTTTGTTCTTGAGAAACTTGTGAAAGAATGACTATAACTTGCTAAGAGATTGCTAAATTTCATGTTATGGGGGTTGAATGGCATAGAAAAAGACTTAATTAACCCTGAGGATACATCTTTTGTAATGGCTATAAATTGAACCATCGACGCGCAAGCTAATGCACTACATTATAAGCATGATGTGATAGCCAATGCACCATTTTGAGTCTGTGTCGGTTCACTAGAATTAAATGCTGGGAGTTGAGGAAAACATTTATCAATGCGATAGTCAATGCGACGCATTAAGGTTGCGTTGATTCAATGGTTTAGGATCCTAAAGGTTCTTTAAACAAAGTCTGAAAAATTTGAAACTAGTTCGGGAACACCTACTAACATTCTTAATCATGAACTAATTCAAACTTCAATATTTAATGGACGTAAAGGTTATGAAATAAGATCGTCAACTTTTGAAGGCTAAAATAACTCTAAGTATAAATACTTAGCTACGATTTTCTATGTTTGGGACCCTTAACAAGCTTAAAGGACCGAATTAAGTTAAGAATTTTGCGGGGTCATACAATTACTTGGTAAACCACGTACACTTGCATGTGCGCTCCCAAGTTTTTTGGCATCATTATTGGGCACTTTTTATTTAGTAATTTTTTATTTTATTTTTAGTTTTAGATTTATTTGGTGTTTTTACGCTTGGTCTTATTTTTGGGTTTGCAAGAAGTGGGTTTCTATGTTTATAAGCTGACAAGGGATCGGGAGTTAGTAGAATTAAGCCCGAAACCCTAGTAACTTTACCATAAATGCAGAAGAGAAGCAATCCTTCTCCCGAGAATTCAACAAATCTAAGAAGACCAAGGGAATACTGTTTCTATGGCTGAACAATAAGTAGCTGGTAATAAGGTTAAGGGAGTGGCAGTCCTAGTTCTACCAAACTTGACTTCCTTAATTGATAGTCCAGCAGTTGAGGGGGATTTCAAGTTCAAATACATTATGGTGTATCTTCTTATTAGCAGTGGATAGTTTGCAGGGATTTCACACTAGGATCCATAAGTCAACTTGCTAACCTCCATTGAGCTTACTGATACATTCACTCTTACTAGGGTGTCTCCAGATTATATAAGGCTGACACTATTTCCTTATTCTCTTTCGAGGGATGCTAAAAGGTGGTTGAATGCAGATCTAGCCAATTCAATCATATCATGGGACAACTTAGCCAAAAACTTTCTCATCAGATTCTTTCCATTAGGCAACACTGCGAGACTTCATAGTGAGATAGTGAGCTTTAAATAGAAGCCTAATAAAAACCTCTATCATGCTTGGGAATGCTTCAAGGCTCTTCGAGAGAGTGTCCATATCACCAACAGTTGAATGAGGTACTTGCTCATACTTTTGTAGAAGTGCTTGACCACAATACAAAGATTTTGCTAGATTCAACTGTAGGTTATCAAGCGTTGGAGCTAACTTATTATAAGTTGTACATATTGATGAACCACATAGCACAAGGAAATCTGGAGTGGCATTCAGATTCTAGAAGTACCATGAAAAGATTTGCGGGTATGTTGGAGGTGGACAAAATTTAGAAACCTATCAGCTCAGGTTTCTGCACTACAGAATTTGATCAACACATCATTCAGCAGCTTGAAATTTGGAGCAACACAACTTACACCCATAGTTAATTCCATCCAAAAAATTGCAGGTTGGTGTTAAGTATGCGAAAATAGTGGTCATGTAGCCAGTATGTGTATTTCAAATCCAAAATTTGTGATGTATATAGGCAATGCTCAAAGACCAAATTACGGTAATGCCTACAACATGAAGTGGAAAACTCATCCACTTAATCATCCATGCAATGCCCCACAGGCCTAATCAAATGAGTCTACAAGAAATATGGAAGAGATATTAAAACAACTCTTAGCTGGTCAAACAAAATTGATTGTAGATCTAAATAGTCAAAGGGTAGAATTATAGAATCAGAAAGTAACGCAGAGAAATTTAGAGTTGCAGGTTGGGCAGATATAGCAAGTGTTAAATACTAGACCACAAGTTGGTTCGCCAACTGATACAGAAAATCCCAAGCAAGTACAACAACCACTTTGTGGAGTGGTAAAGTGCTTCAAGGAGAACCTTCTATGTCAACAAAGGGGTAAATGATAATGTGGTGACCTAATAGGTTGATGAAGAAGTTGATGAAAATTCAAGGAAGTCCGAGTACTTGAAGGAAAAAGTTGCTGAACTAGAAGTGAAAAAGACACTTCCGTTGCCGTTCCCTCAAAAGTACATAAAAGGAAAGGAAGATGCATTGTTCAGAAAGTTCATTGACACTTTCAAAGAGCTTCATATTAAATTACCTTTGATAGTTATTTTTCAGAGTATGCCTAAGTATGCAAAGTACTTGGGGGATGTAGGGCTAAAAAGGTAAAATTATAGGTTGCGGGGACAATAACACTCACTAAAAAGCGTAGTGCAGTGATGACACTGAAAATCCCTAAAAAATTAAAATATCAAGGGAAGTTGTCCATCCCTATTCAAATTAGGAGTAAAGAGGTTCATGCATTGAGTGATTTAGGGGAAAGTATAAATTTGATGCCCCTATCTCTATTTGAAAAATTGGTCTTGGGAAATCCTAGATCGACAAGCCTTATTTTGCAGCTAGCAGATGATTCCATGGCATATACGGAAGTAATAATTGAGGATGTCCTCATAAAGGTTATTAATTTTTTATTCTTGCTGACTTTTTTGTTCTTGATTTTGTGGCAGATGAACAGGTACCAATTATTTTGGGGCACCAATTCTTAGCAATCAGAGGGGCTTTGATTGATGTTAGATAGGGAACACTCAACATTAGGGTAGATGATGAAGAGGTGGTATTTGATATGTATAAGGCTCTCATTAAAAATCCCTTAAATAATGATTTATGCATGGTCAATGTATTTGAAAGGGATGAGTGTGGGATGCCTAATCCATTATAGACCTCTTCCAAATACCTGGTTGAGCGGCCTAGGATGAAGCCACCAATTCCTAATATGTTAAAAGGTAAAAGAGGTCAAAAACAAATGAAGAAATGGCTCCCAAAAAATAGTAAAAGGGTGAAGGAATATGGTTGAGTTGAGTTGGGTCATGTCGCGACACTAAATTAGGCACTTCTTAGGAGGAACCCAAGTTGATTAGGTATGTTTTCTTTGAAATTATTAGTTTTTATTTCACTTAATTTTTGTTTTTGGTTGAGTCACAGGTTAATGGAAAGTCTGATTACCATAATCTTGAGCTTGAAGCATGGCAAAGAGTGAGTGTAGGGTCCCATGGATCCTGGTTTAGTGTGAAGATGCATCAAGCTAGGGTTAGAGGCCTCAGGAAGTATTTCTATCTCTTACCTTTAAAGAGAGATATTCTTTTTTGTGGTATTTTTGATTGCATAATGCAAGTGGGTTTGTTTGTAAAAGCATGTTGATTGATGTGAATTGCAATTTTTTAAGACTTACAGGCTCAAGTTTATGATTTTTTCATGTTGGTTTAATGTTTGAATTTATGCTATTGTTTGGTTGAGAGTCTATGATGATCCTATTGAGTTGAGCATGTACCATGTGCATATGAAGTATTTACATATTCCTTGTTGCATATGAATTCTAGAACTTGCTTGGTGTGTGTGTGTGAAGCAAAATAATGAATGTGGGTTTAGGAGATGATATAGGTATTTCATTGATAGCCTTGTTTTATACCTTCTTTTTACCTACCCTTATGCATTATACTAGTTAATCCCATTGATCCTTTAGCTTCTTCTTTGGTAACTTCATAATTATCCTAATCACTTCTTTGATAGACCATAATTTGATCCAAAAAGCTTCTAAGTTCTTTAATAAATAAATATTTGAGAAAGGAGTTTGAGAAATTGAAGAAGGAAAAGGTGAAATTGATGCCCTAAGGTAATAATTATTGGTGTTTATAATTGAAGTGTGGTGGATGGCTATGATAGAATTTATGCATGAAATATTGACATGATTGTTAATTTATAATTGAGTAGTCATGTAAAAATCCTTAATTATGCTAAAAACCAACTTTCAAAAGTATGAATTTAATAATAAATTTCATTCCAACAATCAAGTACAAGTGTAGGGACAAAGACACGTGCAAGCTCCATGATCTAACCTATCAAATAACTTAACCTCCAATCCATCCGCTCACCCTGAACGTTTGATCTACAAGTCACAACATTACCACTATTGTGTTTCCCAATCATCAACCTTATCCAACCTACCAGTTTACCTCCACAACTCCTGCATTGCTATTTTTGAGCTTATCATACTCCCTTTTATCAAAATCAAGTATCTTGATTAAATCGTAGGATCTACCAACCACCATCTGCTACTAGCAAAGTACCCTTATAAAATGTATATAAGCATGGTCAACCCCATAAGGATTACACTGCAAATTCCTTAGTCACCCGCGGACACCCTAATTTCTAAGAAACCGTCCCCCTTATAAATGCAATAGTGAAAACAGTCCATAGAGAAACATTAAGACTGATGAAACCCTTATCTAAATGATCCTTTTATTGACGTTCAAGCCCCATTAACCCAAATAAAATCATTCTATATTAAAGAATAGAATTCGGACAAGTATCTGAAACAAGACCAATCCTAAACCAACCTCCCCATTCTAAAGACACCATGAGGGTCGTCGTAAAGGACCCCAAGAAGTTCATGCACCACAAAAACTAAATGTAAGAAAAGACCTTTTGAGTTAGAATCTTTAACCCAAACCAAGTAATAAAGACATCCCTTTGGAGACGAATCACCAAGTTCCAAGATATAACCTTTCCCTTAATAATTAGAGAACCGAACAAAATCATTATCCTATTCCATAACTGAAACAAATTTATTCCTCCGAATAACATCGAAAACCACCGTATTCTAGTTACACACAAATCCACCAAGACCCCTTTACAACCAATAGATACCACACACCCCTTATAGACTCTTTTGGCAATCACATAGTCACCTACTGGGGTAGAAATAGATGTAGAAAAGAGTCTGAATTAATTTTGAGACCGAAATATACAACTACAAATGGGGCCATAAAGGAGAGTGGACTTCGAACAACGTAACTTATACACAACACAAAGAAAAGAGTTTTTAATACATCAGTTTTGTCAATAGAAGATGCCCTATACTTTTGAGGGATAGTACGAATATTAAGACAATCCCAATCGCTGCGAGTGCCAGAGGTAGTAGCCTATACTCTATTTGCCGAAGTGGCAACCCTTATGAACATCCTTGTCACACGAGACCCAACTAACCATAACCAAAATACTAATTCCTTTCTCCCGTATAACAACTATGGTGTGACCAATCATAAAATCTATAAATAAAATAAGATGATGCGTAATAGGCCCTATTGGCCCATGATTTTGAACCTTGTTCCCTAGAAGAATTTCCACATCTGAAAACACCTGCTTCCCAATTAAATCGGGGTAGGGAACATAAGACATATAATAGGAGTTAGGACTCACCTAACTCTTCCTTATTGGACCATTTACTTCCATATCATTGGCCTCCCCTTTTGTTTAGAAGACAAAAACCCCCTTACCTTGCCTATTTACCAACCATACGTCATTTTTCCCCGTACTAATAAGACAAGACTAGCGTGAAAGAGTTATCACTATTTTGGTCAATAGATTACTAGGATGACAAAACTTAATATTGGTAACTTTTTCTTAAGGTAATCGAGTATGAGTATCACCTTTTGATATAGGGTCAATAGAGATCGATGGGACTACATAGGGAAAACTAGAATCTGTGACCCTTGGCCAGGTCTATGGCCCATGATGTGGACTCGATCTAGCCATGTTGTCCTCGCATGGGACATGCGAGTTTCCATAAATGTTAGATCATTGAGAAGACATGATCCTAAAAGTAAACCAAGAAAGATTTAGAGAAAAGTTAAAGCCTTTAGACTGCATATCCTAAAAGTAGAATAACCAAGAAAGTTAAAAATTCCTAAATGCATCATAACCTCTTGATTATAAGTTTTGTACATGACACACCCATAAGCAAGACTCTACTCGACACGACTTTGTGGACACCCCATGACACCAAAACCTAAAGTTTGGATACCAACTTGACATGACCCAAACCAGAGCGTAGTCATAACAGAGGTAATACCAAGCCCAACAAAGATTGAGAACTGCCCCAGTCACCCAACCCTACCACATAACACATACTTTGAGTCAGTTGAAGTTCGAACATATAACAAGATAGCATATCCAACCATGTGGTGACTCTGGGATAAGTCTATATCTCAGACCAACCCAACCAAGTCCAACCACCCAATAACCAACCAAACTAATGCAAAAACCCATAAACCAAAACTAATTATAATAATCCAAGGTATGTACATATATTTATAGATGAAACATAACCATTCCATACCATACCCAAGTATACAATTTTCTATAGAAAGCCTCTAGACAAACCAAAGAGTACCAAGTCAAAACATGCCCTAGACCATAGCAAAAAACCAAAGTCTATGAAAGATAAGAAATATGTAAAGTAAACCATAACATGAAATAGATGCCTTACAAATTATGGATGCTTACCACTTCAATCCAACATTGATTGCCCGAATTTAATCACTAAGCAAGTGAAGTAGAATGGTCGATCCCAGCATAGCATGTATATATATCCACTTGAAGATGTGTTAGTGAGTGAATACTAGCTTGTACTCAGAATAAGGATAAGATAATACCATTTATAAAACCAAGTAAAACCATCCATAATGCATAAAACCATACACATACATATAACCATGCCGGGAAAAAGAATCAGGTTTAGCATGCCTTTATAACCATCACCTGCGTTGTATAGCTTTGACGTCTTAAACCTCCCATAGGCTAAATAGGTTTAGCTCTCCCTAATGAAAGGGCCCCAATGTCTAAAGTCATACGACCAATGAAGAAAACCTGGTATGACTAGTACATCCCCCTTATACCCCCAAATATAAAGTGTGACATCATGCATAAAACCTGGTATGACTAGTACATCCCTCTTACACCCCCAAATATAAAGTATGACATCATGCATACGGACACCAAGACCAAATCTCACGTCGACAAATGTGATTTTCTAGTTTTGGCCCCCTTGGAACCTCCACCTTCTATGGCTTTTCTACATATCCTATCATTATTTTTTAATTAAAACCATTATGAAGCAACCAACCAATCTATTAACCATTTATTACCTGAGGCCATTTAGTGATGGTATCATTATACCGACCATTCCTGCAAGTACTATCTATAGCCAACCATATATAAGTTTAAGGGATTTTTGAGTACCCTTCTATTTACCTTAGTAAACCACTTAGGGATTTTATGTACCCCACAAGCATAACTAATTTCATTGGAACCAAGGGTTTACCATTTAATCCTTCCAAACTATGTACATCATTTATACCTTTTAAAACAATTCCAAACCCTTTATGACCATGCCAAACATATGAATCATTTTTATCATTTAAACTATGAAAAACATCCAAATCCATATAGGGTTCCATTACCAAACCAAACTATGCAAGAGTTCTAATGAAAGTTCAACAATATAGAGAAAGCTTTCTATAAGGCAGTTTATCAAACATGTTGAGGGTATACCTTTACCAAGATCAAAACCAATGAATAAACCACCATAATTAGGGTTTCCCAAGACCTATTTGGTAAAACATAACTAATTAATACCAAACGTTATGCATCAAGACCCTCAATACATATCTCAAAAATCATTCTTCATAATCCATAAATCAATGTTTAAAGCACAATACATATGCCTTTAGTTAGAACTAACAATGAGGGAAGGAGTACATGCCTTATACATGAAGATTCATGGAAGAAATCTTAACCTTTGAGCACTTTGAAGAACACATAAAGAAACCCTAGTCTCTAATCTTCAAGAGTGAGTTTGAGAGAGTACTTCGAGCATTTATATACTTTAATAAGTGTTATGATAGACCACCAAGGGTTATATAACATGAGAACATAAGATCTTTGAACTATAAAATGTTTAGATTACCCTTTACTTAAAATTAAAAAATAAGCCACGTCCAAGGGTACAATTCACCTATACCATCTGTATCCTAGGATACGGTTGGTACCCCAATTCATAACCAATACCTTGACAAGACTCTACCTATTGATTTCTATACAACTAACACATCTCTAAATTGTATGCAAGGGTATGAGTGGTACACCAAATCATACTCATCAACCATACCTTGGGAAGATTCCAAAAGACAAACCAAATAAGCACCATAGGACTTGACTTGCACCACTCCTATATTTATAAATGACTCATTCCATGATGAGTAGTATCTTGGGCAGTAGCTATACAAAACATACTACCTAGTATATGAGTAAACCACCTAGCCACCCTCTTAACTATATCTAAGGGTACGAATAGTACCCTTGAGTCATACCAAGCCTAGTGAGTCAAAAACCAATGAAATATTTGTAAAGGTCCATAACTTGGGGTTTTTCATCTAAACCTAAGGCAAGATATAACCACATAATATAGCTAACAAGATCTTAGTCTATGTTCAATGATCAACCAACTCTTATTGTCAACTAACTAATTATTGTAGAAACTCCCATGAAATAGTAACCCATACTAAAATCAATGCGAAAGAGGTCAAAGTAGAAGCTAAAGTTGGAACTAAAGTGATCTTATACCCCTTACTATCGGCAGTAGTCGTAGGCTATTGTTTCTGACTTGCTATGTATATATATATCACCAACTGGTGTTGGCCTATAAATATTCTCATCCAATATAAATTTCCCCTCAAAGTATGTCGTACTTGAATAAGTAGACGACTATGCTCTATGTAGTGCAATCGCGCTGGCCACATCCTTAATAAAACCAATATCCTCTATGCGGCTACCATTGATACTTTGGTCAACCTCTAGAATAGCCAAAACTCTTGCCACATCACATAATCGATAAACTTATAATACCCCATGTTTTGAATTCACTATGCAATTTACGAATCATGCCTTTGAGCCGTATGGACATTATAAGAGTCATATGTTTAACTTGTACCCATGATAATATGTGCTGGGTGATATCATATTTAAGGTATGACATAAACCTTTGATGTTTTAATGTGATCCTATGAGTCATACATGGAAAGTAATAACCAAGTAAGTTTGAGGTGAGATGAGTTTTGTCTAGATTATGAGAGGATTAGTGCTAGTCATATGACTTGTTACAAGTCATAAGATATGACTCGTCTCTTGATTGGTGAAGGATCCAAGACTAAAGCCATATTTTTTTGATATCTTGATAAGTTACTTGGACATATATTAAGTCCTAAAATATCTCCAAACTTATAGATAAGTCAAAAATCCCATAACTATTAAATTCTTGGGATTTATATAACTATAGTCATCTCCAAACAACCATAATTTTTGTTTTACAAACATTTTGTAAGCTAAAAGCCCACCAATTTATAGGTAATTAATTTTTTTTTCCAACTATATCAAGTTTGCCTTAATACAATAGCAGGGTGAAATGTTATGGCAAAATTACTGAAGCACTATTAAAGTTGCTAGTAGGGTACGACTCCTGATGATGACTCATAAGCAGACCATATGAGTAGTCAGGAGGAATTGTACCTACAATATTAGGGATCAAAATTTATTTTTCATGTGATGACTCAAGGTACGACCCATACACAAAACATACTAGTCATACCCAAACTCATCGGGATGGCTTCTAGACGATTTTTAATGGTTTTTTTGGTTTTTTTTCCACTTTTTTAACTCCAAAACTATGTCATTTCACTCTCCAAATAATAGTTATCAAGAATAAAATTACCCTAACCTATAATAACTCTAAAATCATCCATCTTAGAGAAAAAGAGGCAATTTATTTCTCCCCAAAACCAACTAGGGTTCATCAAATTCAAGTTCAATACCAAGAAATTTATCAAAAGCTTCAATATTACGGTATATGGGGTATTCATCAATGGGTTCCTTTCATCTGTTGAGACCCAAAAATCCTTATTTTTGTTCAAGTATGGATTTTAACCTTCTTTTGGGAAATTATCAATGTAAATCATTCATTTAATCTATGTCTTCTTAGAAATTTGACTTTAAGCCATGTCAACATGCCTTCCCATGTAAATTAGGTTACTTTATGTTTTAAATTTCAATTACCCATGCTATGCTTAATTGATTCATGCTAAATCATTATGTTATTAATTAAACCATGTAAATATGTTGTCCTTTCAAATTTATCATATTCCCATGATCAAATTCATGTTTCTCACTTATTCATTGAAAAGTCTTATGTTTTGGGTCTATGAATTTGACTTTATATAACTATTTTAAATATTGTTATCATATTTTTATAATTACTATGTTATGGATAGTTATCAACATCTGATAGCTATCTATTAATACATGTCCTTATTTTCAAGTTACAAGTCACTCAGACCATGATTTTATTACTACATTTAGAACATTATGTTCATGCTGAGCACTCATCAGTATAGTACACTGTCATGTTAGAACTATAATAATAATACCAGTGTCATTCAATTAGGAGTAGGATTAAGCACCAAGTGAACCTAGGGATAGGGTCTCACCCTCCAGATATGACGGTGTCCTTAATAGCAGTCCCTAAGTTCTAGAACTACATAGCCATCATAGGATTATGAGATGTCACCCGATAGTTTAGGATAGACACTCTCTTAGGAGTGACCTCCAAGTTTAGGACTTACTTGATAGTCCTTTGAAAAATCAGCCTTATGAATCCACTTCATAAGACATGTGTTAGTACCCGCAGAAAGGTACTGACACCCTTCCAACTGGGGTTACAAGTTGGAACCTGATTTGCTCATATTGGGGCATATCGGTTACTTGATAGGTCCCATAGTTTTAGTCAATACTTAGTCTATATCAATTCATACTTATTTTACAAAGTAATTAGGTTTTCAGTTATTTAATCAATAAATTTTATAGAGAGAAAATGGCTTAAAAAATCCCAACCTATACCCCAAATCCAAACTACACACCTATACTTTGAGGCAGTGAGCGCATTCTACGTAATTCCACGTAATATTACTTTTTTAATATAAAAAATTAATTACTTTTATTTATTATATTTTTTGCTTTGTATTCTTTTATAATTTCCTTTTCAATTTCATTACTTTTTTCCATTTATTTCATGTTCTTCCAAAATAACGATTCTTCATTCTTTTGTTCTTTTTTGTTTACTTTCTCTTTAGTTGATTTTCTTCAATCTCAAACCTTTGTTAAATAATAGATTCAAAGTTGACTATTAAACTCAAAGTTCAGAAAAAAAATTGCTTCAAGAACGAAAATTTGCATGGCTTCACACTTTTTCTTCAGGAATAACATTTTTCATTTCCATATTCGGTATGTGAGTTTAATTGCAAACTCGTTGTTCAATTGAAACTCAAGAATTATTAGTTTTTTCAAGAAAGGTGATGTTGAGGAAGCACACAAATTGTTCGATGAAATGCCCCAAAAAGAATGTAGGAACTGTATGATTTTTGGGTATGTAAGAAATGGGATGATAAATTATGCTCAACAAATGTTTGATACAATGCCGAGAAGAATTTCATTTTTCAATCTTGTTCTTTTTTTTTCTTTAATTTCTTAACTATAAAAATTGATGTTGAATTTATGATTGTGAAAAAAATTGGTGTTGATTTTGATTATGGTTCTGATTTGATTATTTCAATTTCAAGAAATGTGGATTTGAATGATGATTTATGATTTGAGAATTAAAATTCAATTGATGTAAAGTTAAAAGATTTCAAAATTCTACAAAATGAGTATAGAGCATTGTTGGAAGTTTATGTTTCATTTCATGAAAACAATGATTCTTGGTATAGTAATTCGGTTAATGAGTATGTAAGTTTGAAAAATCTTAGTGTTTTAAGGAATGTATCTTTTAGGGTGGTGATTGGTAGTTTGGATGAAATGGTAGTTTGTGTAGTTTGGTCGTTTACTGTGATTTATATTGAAGGAGATGATAAATTAGTTTTGGATTGGATGCCATTGTTGAGTTCTTGAAGATACCATTGTTGAGTTCAAGAAGAAGAAGAAGAAAGAAAATGAATAAAAAAGAATAATAATTAAAAATAAATAAAGAAAAGAATAAAGAAATATTAAAATAATTTTTTAATAAAAAAATTCATTCTCACATTCTTTAAAGAGAGTGAAACACACTCTCTTGCCATGTAAGCATTCAGGGGGCAATGATTGTACTCTAAAATAATTTAGGGGGGTCATAGGACCCCGCAAATTATAAGTGTGTAGTTAAGATTTGAGGTAAAGGTTGGGGGGGCATTTCAGTATCTGCTTACTTGGTCTTGCATTCTCAGTTTTACATATTCATGCAACCACGTTTACTTTCCACATGTATTTTATTTAGTCTTCACCTCATGTACTAATACATTCAAAGTACTGATCGCATACTTTTCTCTTGCACTACATTTTCTTATAACATAGGTTCAAACATACAGTTTCCCAACCATTCCTAGATAGCTCAATAATTCACTGCAACAGTAGTGGTGAGTCCTCATCCATTGAGGACGTGACATGATATTTTAATTATTTCAAAATTTCTTTATGTTCAGCCAGTCAAGTTAGTTGGGGGTTTGTCCCATCAACTATTTATGTTTTAGAGGCTTTCACGCAGATAGTCTAGTTTCTAGTATTTATTAGATGCTTTAGACATGTTGTGTTATATATTTAGTATTCTAATTGATAGCACTTTATATGTTTATCTTTTGCAATTATGTTTTATTATTATTTTATTTATTTCTCACAGCAGGTACCATGTCATGGGTTAGCTTAGGGACACTTTTGTCCTTAAGCATCGTGTCGTGACTAGGGGGTAGCCTCGGGTCATGAAAAAACTAAATAAGAAAATTAAGGATCGTGAACTCACAAAATGCTCTCTCCTGGATATTAGAATGAATCCACCAAGAAAAATCAATATCATACATAGCTATAAGGCTAGCAATTAGTACGGCTCTATCCTAAGTTAGCACTGATCTTAGGTGGATTTATGCACCTAAGCATCAAAATCTATGCTTCTTTAGCCTTGTTTTGTGGGTTTATAGTGTGTGTAATGGGTTGATGTTTATATAATTCAGTATATACATGTTAAAGTATTTGCTTATAATTATTAAGGTTTGTCAAAACATATTTGGAATCATATTGATGACTTAGAGTTTACACAAGGAAACTAGTGTTACTAGCTTGAGCTAAGTCTTGTTCTAGTTTATTTCGTTGAATTTGATGGTGTTTTAAACACTAATTCATGGTGTTATAGGTTATAGGAGGCCATGTGACATGACATTAGTTATGTTAGGAAGAGAAACAAGATAAATGATAGTGGAAAACCATCCATAAAGTGTGGAACTCAAAGGCAAATGGAGGAAGTAAAACTTGGCAAAATCTAGACAATTTGAGGCCATGGGCGTACCATGCCCTTGGACCTCTAAGATAAGGGTGTGCCACTCCATTGGATACAAAACAAAGTGATGCAAAATAGTTTTCATCTTAGATTCGGGCGTGCTATGTCCCTAATCATTGTATTGCAATGACGTGCCATGCCCTTGGTTTCAAAATGGGCTAGTTGCTTCCCACTATAAATAAGACACTTGGGTTTGACTGTACACACCTTGGATGAATTTTGGGGCCGGAAATACACTTGAGGAGGCTAAAATTAGGGTTATTTATCTCTATTTTTGTTTATTTTTTGTTTTTATACATGAATTCCTTAATTGTGATTCATTGTAAATCCATGAGTTGCTAAAACTTTTGTTTAGGGTTAACGGCAAGAACATCAATACTTAAGCTTCAATTTGAGTTGGTTTATGTTTATTATCATTATTTATTATTCATATATCCTTTTCCTTACTATTATAAGGATTCACAACCCTTAGGATAAACCTATATTTCTATTATAAGCCCGAAATAAGGAACAATAGATCAGAACATGGGATATATGGAATGGGTTTTTAATGTTTAGATGAATTAAATATAGGATGTGCATTTAGGATAGGAATACAACTAGATCGCCTTATTTGGTTCGTATAATGGATGAAAACTAAATGCGTTTAACTTAGTTATCACATCCCCACTTAATGATGTAGTTCTGAGGCTAAGTTAGATAGACAATTTGTGGCTCAGGGGACCATAATAATATTAGCAACACTGTGAACGAAAAACCAAGACAATTAACTTAACCAAAATAATTGTATGACTAAGTAAGATTTTTTCACAGGTCCTCCGCGTTGAATTCTTCCCCATTATTGTCTCCACAATTTTTTGATCCCAAATATTTTAAGTTTACTTTATTTTTTCAACTCTATAACGTTATTGGTTATACTTGCACATTTTTAATCATAGTAGTGACGCTAGAATTAGATTGTTGTTAAACCAAGTCCCAGTGGAATTGATCCTAGAATTTAATGGGCCACTTTACTACTTGGTTTACAATATACACTTGTACATATGCTAGGATCCTGACAAGATTTTGGCATCATTGCCAAGGAATTGAAAATTGGAAATTATCTTAGTTTAAGTTTTTCTATTTTGTTTTATAAGTTCTATCAAATTAATCTTAGCTTCTGAATTTGCAGACACAAGTTTGAAACCTAAGTAAGCTAGCAAGGAAAGGGATTTGGTTGATGCATATATTGAACCTGAGAGATACTTACATCAATTGAGGAGAGAAGTAGTACTTTTCTATCAAATACCTTAAATTCTTCAGGTAGAAGCTATTCCTCCACCAATGGCTAAAGATCAACCATCCCACAAGACAATACACGAAGTAATAATCCTACTCGCTTCTAATGTTACCTCCGTCATTTGCAAATAAGAACCTGGAGGTTTATTTGAGTTCAAACAAAATATGGTGTAGTTATTGGACAATAGTGGGCAATTCACAATCCTATCACATGGGAATCCTTAAGTTCATCTATAGATCTTTTGGAGATCATTGGTACTTTTAATCCCACTGAAGTCTCTACTGACTATGTAAGAATCAATCTCTTTCCCTTCTCACTTTTGGGGAAATTAAAGAAATAGTTGAATGCAGAAATATCAAACTTCATTACTACATGGTATGATGTGTCAAAGAATTTCCTCATCGGATTTTTCCCTTCTGACAGAACTTCAAGGTTATGTAAAGAGATTCTTAGTTTTAAATATAAGTTGGATGAGAACTTATACTATAAAAAGGAGAGGTTTAATTCACTTATGTAATTGAATTTGTGACAACTTGATTATTGAGTCTGAGTACTGACAAATTAAGATACTGATAACCGTATAATTGAAATAACTTATATTGAGTGACTGTATCTGATAGTCTAGGTTTTGAAGGAACTAGTTGAGTTCAACACTGTTCTGAGTTGACTGTATCTAAATAACTATCTAAGTTCTATTACTAAGATTGAGACTAAAACTGTAACTGTGGGAAGTGGTCATCTAACCAACATTCTTCTAAGATACCATTATGGTTAAGTTGGGGTCCAATCTGTAACCCCAATTGGGAGGGTGTGAATACCGCGCCACTGGTAAGGACAAACTGTGAGTGATCCTTATATAAGAAGTTACTCAAATGAGAATGGTGGGACCATCATAAAATAGGTTAGGCCACCTCATCTACCCTAATATAACATGTTATGATGTCTCAACCTATGCTGTCTACGTAGTTCTAGAGCGTAAATCTTGCTTCTAAGAATCACACCCTCTAATAACAGGTGAGTTTCTATCTTTGGGCTAACTTAGTGCTAACACTTACTCCCATTTGAATAGACACTGAACATGATTAACTAAACTAAATTGAACTAAGTTCATAGAGATCTATTGACTGCCGGAATACTACTGAGACTACAGAATTACTTAGCTTTCTCAGGTTTACTAGAATTACTGAGTTTACTGAATTTTCCTGAGTCACATGACTGGCTGAATTCTACTGAACATGGCTTGACTGAGGATAGCGTAAAAACAAGACACTGACTCTAGGAACACAGCTAAATTGTTGGGTACATGTACCCTAGGACTCAATAGAAGGAAACTAACAAGCCGTGACATTCTTGAATACATGACAAACATCAATAATCAATAATACAATAAGTTGAGGATTTCGTGAAGTACATGGTTATCATAAACTTATACATGAATAGGATTACATGTAAACATGGAATAATTTCATAAGGCTAATTCATGAGCAATCCAACAAACATTTACAAGGCATATTTATTGCATGGGAGTTCTTTGAACATAAGGATAAAACTTGAATCCACCACTAAAGTAACAATTGAATCATATTACATGATTTGTAGTCTTCTAGGAATTTTATCAAAGACCTTACAAGCACCACTTAGGGCATAGGTATAATCATCAATTAACACATCATAAACCACTCAATTCATATATTTAAACTTATATACGAACGTAATTTCATTAAAACACATTAAGATTCCAACTTGGGAACCATACATCAACAATCACATAAACATAATCAACCCACAACATAATATACAAAATACATGATTTAAAACTTGATTCTGGGGCTTCATGGGTGAAAGAAATCCATGAATGAATACTATATATACCTGAGTTAATGAATTTGGAAGGATTTACAAAGAGTCCTTGTGATTTGACCCTTGAATTTGAGAGCTAGGATTGTTGTACTTAAGTAGAGTTGATTTTCATTTGAAAGACTAATGCAAAAGAGCAAATAATGCACTCTTAGGGTTAAATCCCTTGATTGGGTTGAATTGAAGTCATGGGAAAAGACAAAATTGCCACTAGGATTTAATATCGTAAAAACTAGAAAATTCTTGATTTTCATCCTTGGCGTGATGCTCCAAGCTACTGGAACTGGACAATTGGGAATCTGCATGGTGGAACGATGCAGAGCTATTGCGTTGCCACTTTATTTGCAACCTAGAAGTTTGGCGTGACTCAGAGACATCACAGAGATTTACTGGAAAAAGGACCATTATGAACAAGGCCTTTAGCGCAATGCCCCACTATCGCCAAGCAATACTAGAATTGACAATTGTCATTTATGTTGGCTCCGCGACGCGCTGATGGCTCCGGTGATACACTGTCTCACTAAAAAGGCTCTAACTCTTCGCCCGGGGGTTGAATTTGGGCAAATTTGGTATTGATGCAAATCTTAATTAATTTTTCCTAAGAAAAAAGTTAAAATCTTAAAAATACCACATGCATAAAAGTGGATTCATCTTTAAAATAAGTTTTTGACAGTTTTGGGATGAATTTATGCTAGGTAGATGTATGGGGCATTACACTAATACTACCACAGCTAGGATTTGAGACTTCACCCAAAGGAACCCTCCTCTATTTTTGGGATCTAAGTATGATAAAGTTCCATAGGAGTTCCTTGACATAGTTCAAAAGGTAACTAATATTATAGGTGTATCTAGTTAGAGTGCAGAGTTGGGTGCTTACCAGGTTCAGGATATTGCTCGTACCTGGTATAAGTAGTGGAAGGGAGATAGAGGGGTAGATATAGGTCCTGTTAAATGGGAAGAGTTTATGATGGCCCTTTTAGATTGGTTTTTTCCCTTGGAATTAAGTGAATCTAAGGCATAGGTGTTTATTAATTTGAGAAAGGGAAACATGAGTGTGAAGGAGTATTCTTTTAAGTTTACTTCGCTAGCTAGGTATGCTCCTAATGTGGTTTCTGATGATAGGTCTAAGATGAGTAAGTTTGTCTCTAGTATAACTGATAGTATTATCAAGGAGTGTAGGACTGCGATGTTGGTTAAGGAGATGGACTTATCTAGCTTGGTAATACTTGCTCAACAGATTAAGGAGCACAAGTTTAAGGAGAAGGAAAGAGAGAATAAGAGGCCTAGAATAGGTTTCTTTAATTTTGCACAACCGAGGTTGGAGGGTGGTTACCGTCCTTAATTTTATCAGAAATCTTCAGCCCCATCTCAATATTTAGTTAGTGTGCTAGTACCAAAGTTTAAAAATACTAATCGGGATAGGGCTCCAAGCACTAAGCCCTAGGAAAGTGTGAGTAGTGGTCGCACAAATCCTCTTTGCCAAAAATATGGTAGAAAGCATCAGGGTGTGTGTAGAGCTAGAGTGATTTATGCTTTGGGTATGGCAAGTTAGATCACAGGGTTAGGGATTTCCCATAGAATGGTCAGCATGGTCAACCTATTCGTCCCTCAATTCTATTTGGTTGCCTGACTCAGCAGGGTGCCGCATTAATTGCCACCAGTGGTCGGTGCCCAAATAGATTTTATGCACTTTAGTCTCGGTAAGATCAGGAAAATTCTCTTGATGTTGTTACTAGTACGTTTCAGGTATTTTATTTACTTGTTTATGCTTTGTTAGATCCCAGAGCTTCTCTTTCTTTTATAACTACATATATAGCTATTAATTTTTTTGTTAGTCCTAAGACTTTAGCTGAACCTTTTTCACAGTCTACCTAAGTAGGTGTCTCTATTATAGCCAAGCAGGTATACTGGAAAGTCTGGTCCTAATATCCCAGAAAGCCACTTCAATTGATCTTGTAGAGTTAATGATGAAAGATTTTAATGTTATTCATGGCATAGATTAGCTCTACTGATTCTATGCTTCTATTGATTGCAGAAACAGAGTTGTTCATTTTCAGTTTTTGAATGAACCAATCCTAGAATAGAGGGGTAGTACCTCAACACTTACGGGTCAGCTTGTTTCATATCTTGGAGCGAGAAAAATGATATCCAAGGGGTGTTTCTACCTTTTTTCTTGAGTTAAAGACTCTAGTTCAGAGACTCTAAATCTGAAGTCAGTTTTGGTAGTGAGGGAATTCCATATGTGTTTCTTGAAGATCTCCTCAGAGTTCATCCCAAAAATGAAATTGACTTTGCATAGATCTCCTTTTAGATACCCAACCTGTAACTATTCCACCCGATAGAGTGGCTCTATTAAAGCTTAGAGAGTCTAAAAAATAGTTGAAAATATCTTAGATAAGGTATTTATCAAGACTAGTATTTCCCCATGGGGTGCTCCTGACCTTTTTGTATGAAAAAAATATGGTTCTCTTGGTACGTGCAGCAATTACTGTCAGTTGAACAAACTCACAATCAAGAATTAGTACCCACTCCCAGTTACTTCTCTAAGATAGACCTCAGCTCCAGCTATCATTAACTCAGAGTCAGAGAATGTAAAATTCCAAAAACCGCTTTCAGAACTCGATATGGTCACTTCAAATTTCTACTCATGACTTTTGGTCTTACAAATTCCCCATTAGCTTTTATGGACTTGATGAATAGAGTGTTCAAGTAGTACTTGTAAATATTCATCATAGTCTTCATAGATGACATTCTTGTTTATTCTCGTAATGATAATGACCATGAAGAGTACCTTAGAATAGTATTGCGGACTCTTAGAGCCCATTAGTTATGTGCTAAATTCAATAAGTGCAAGTTTTGTTTAAGATTAGTACCTTTTCTTGGCCTTATTATTTTTGGTAATGGCTTTAGAGTTGACCCTTAAAAGACCAAAGTAGTGAGAAACTGGCCCAGACCCATTTCTCTATCAGATATCAAGAGTTTCTTGGGTTTGGCTGGCTATTATAGATAGTTTATTGAGGGATTTTCATCTATTGCATCCCCCATGTATAGATTTAATCGGAAGAAAGTCAAGTTTCAATGGTTAGATTCCTATGAGAAGTGTTTTTAGGAGTTAAAGAATCAACTTATCTCATCCCCAATTTTGACCTCGCCAGATAGTTTGGATGCCTTGAACTCTGTGATGAAGGCAGTAGTGGATAATGTTGTAGGTGGGCATTCATGGATCTCACTTTTTCGGAAGCAGCTGAGATGCTTGGTTGCATAATAAAACAAAGTAGAGCTTGGCATACCAGGGATTCTGAGGTAGCAAGCTCTACTGTATCTATAAGCATGACCACAGAGCACAGGCGCAGGGAAGAAGAACATGACCAGGACATGGCTCACATAAAAATACAAATGGATCTTCTCACTAAGAACTTATTATCTGGAAAGATAGAAAGGGTTGAAGCTGTAATGTCATATGGAATGGCTGACCCCGATTTTGAGGAGGAAGCTATTTACTTGAACGATCAAGGGGGTTGTCGAGGCGGTGGGGAAGGAAACTAAGGCCAGAACTACTATGACAAATCTGGTTATAATAACCACAACTAAGGTAATTAGAAAAATAAGAATGACAGGAGTGGGTTCTATGTTCCTTAAAGAAACTGTGAGGCTATTGCGGCTAGTTCGGGGAAGATACCCATAGAGGACATGATGGCTAAGTTATTGAAAGGAGTAAAGGAAATAGATACTGGGGTGGCTGAGATGAAAATTGATTTAACCTCGATGAATCAGTTGGTGGAGTCACACTCTACTTTGATAAAATATTTAGAGTAGCAAATGAACCAACTTCCAGCCGCATTCAATAAGAGGAAGAGTGGTACCCTTCCAAGAGACACAGTTCAGAACCTTAGGAATGATTGTTTGTGTATGCTAGTTACCACTAGGCATGGTAAGGTACTTGGAAGCCCTCCTATGGGAAACCCTTTAGTTGATATTGTGAAAGATGATGTTGACGAAGTAGAAATTGATCATCCTGTGGAGTCTAAGAAATAGGATGAGGTTATTGATAATACACCATCCAATTATCAGTAGGTTGATGGGATGGAGATGAGCAAGGGAAAGGAGGCTGAAGTGGTGGTCACCAATCTCTGAAAACTACCTTCTTTATTTACCCATCGATTGAAGAAGAAGGTTGATGACACAAAGTTTGGTAAATTTATGACCATGCTTAAGTAGTTGACGATCAATTTGCCATTGGTGGAGTCATTGCAACAAATTATCTAGTATGCAAAGTTCATGAAAGACCTTCACAAAGAAGAAGATGATTAGATATGAGCTGATGGATAATCTCCATCATTTCGGTGTTATCTCCACAAGATCGTTGGTGTAGAAGAAGGCAGACTTGAGAGCATTTGCCATCCAATGTGCTATAATTTTGCAAAATCTCAATGTGATTTGGGAACTAGTATAAACTTGATGCCGTTTATTGTGTATAAGAAATTGGTTTTGAGGGATCCTACTCCCACAAACATGAGACTAGTTAGGTAGATAGGTCTGTGAAATGGCTTGTGGGGATTCTATTTGACGTATTAGTAAGGTGACCAATTTAATATTTTTGGCTGATATTATCATTCTTGATTGCGAGGTGTATTTTGAGGAGCCCATAGTATTGGGCCAACGTTTCCTTGCAAATGGAAGTAAAATTATTGACATATACTAGAAGTGGATTTTGAGATACCCATAGTATTGATGTATTCCAGTCCATGAAATAGCATAAAGATATAAGCGTATTCTCTATTGTGGATTTCTATTATGAGGAGGAGCAGGAAGTGTATATAGAAGAAAAATTTGCTATGGAGACTTTAGCCGCTATACTGATGAATTTTGATCAAGACGATATTGAAGATTATGAGGAGACTGTGTGTGTCTCAATGGGCATGGGGTCTTATTCATATTCTCCTAAGAATTTGTATTTGAACTTGAAAAATCATCCAAGTCCACCCACTATGGCTTCTATAGAAGAGCCTCCTACCTTGGATCTAAAAGAGTTACTCAAAAATTTGAGGTATGTTTTCCTGGGCAGTGGGAATACACTACCGGTTATTATTGAGGTTGACTTGATTGAACAACAGGTGGAAGCCCACATCTCTATTATTAAGAGATATGAGAGGGCCATTGGTTGGATGATTCCAGATATCATCTGCATCACTCTTAGTATATGTACATATAAGATTTGTCTTGAGGAGAATTATGTCTTGACTATTAAGATCCAGTATCATCTAATCCCACCTATTCAAGAGGTAATCAAGAAGAAAATCATCAAGTGTCTAGATGCCGGAGTGGTGTACACCATTTCAGATAATAAGTAGGTGAATCTCATTCAGTGCGTGCCTAAAAAGGGCATGATAGTTGTGGATAATGAGAAAAATGAGTTGATCCCATTCAGGCCTATTACTGGGTGGTGAGTGTTTATGGATTACAGAAAACACAACTCGTGGACACTGAAGAACCACTTCCCAATGCCTTTCATGGATCAGATGCTTGATTGGCTTGCGGGAAAGGGTTGGTACTATTTCTTAGATGGGTATTTTGGTTACAACAAGATTTCTATTACTCTTCACGATCATGAAAATATGACATTCACGTGCCCATAGGGTACATTTGCTTGTAAGTGGATTCTTTTCGGTTTGTGTAATATAGTCGCCACTTTTTAGAGGTGTATAATGTCAATATTTTTTTATATGGTTGAAGACACGTTGAGCTATTTATGGATGAATTCTAGGTGGTTTGTGATTCTTTTAACATCTTCTTGCTGAATCTTAATCGAGCCTTGCCGCTGCATAAAGAGTTTAACCTTATTCTTAATTGGAAAACATGCTACTTCATAGTGAAGAAGGGCATTATCCTTTGTCACAAAATTTCTGCTAAAGGCATTGAGGTAGATAAGGCAAAGGTTAAAGTGATTAAGAAACTACCTCCCCCTATCTCAGTCAAAATGGTACGTAGCTTTCTTGGTCATGTGGGGTTCTACCGCAGATTAATAAAGGACTTCTCAAAGATTTCAAACCCGTTGTGCAAACTTTTGGAGAATGAGGCTATGTTTACTTTTGATGATGACTACAGTAAGGATTTTTAATGTCTTAAGCTGAAACTAGTAGAGGCTCTAATTATTTTTACTCCTTATTAGACGTAGCCATTAGAGATTATATGTGATGCAAGTGGAGTGGCACTTGGAACTGTTCTTGGAAAAAAGATAGAGAAGTTGTTACATCCAATTTATTATGAAAGAAAGGCCCTAAATAGGGCTCAAATGATGTATCCTGTAACTGAGCAAGAACTTCTAGTAGTATATTATGCTTTTGAGATATTCCGGGCATATTTATTAGGTATCAAGGTAGTGGTACACACTGACCACTCTTCCTAGAGGTGCATAATGGTGAAGAAGAATGCTAAGTCAAGGTTGATCCAGTGAGGTTTGCTACTTTAGGAATTTGAATTTGAATTCAAAGATCAGAAGAGATGTGAGAATAATGTGGCAGATAACCTATCCAGACTCGAAGGCAAGTAGGAAGTCAAGGACAAGCTAGAGATTGATGATTCTTTCCAGAATGAAAAAATATTGGTTGTAGTGCTTGAAAAAGTACCTTGGTATGCTTACGTCACAAACTATATGGTAAGTGAAGTAATGCCAGAGAATATTTCCTTTCATCCAAGGAAAAAGTTTTTCCATGATATGACACATTATTTCTGAGATGAGCCGTATCTATTTCCGTGGTGTGCGGATGGCATTATTTGGCAGTGCATCCGTAAAGTAGATATGTTCAGTATACTAGAATCGAGCCATGCTTCCCCATTTGGAGGTCACCATGCAGGTGATCGGACTAGAAGAAAAGTTCTTCAGAGCAGCTACTATTTGCCCACCTTGTTCAAAGATGCCTATGAGTTCATGAAAAGAAGTGAGCAATGTCAAAGGAAAGGGTCTATCACAAACATCATGAGATTCCAATGTCTAAAATATTGGAGGTAGGATTATTGGATGTCTGGGGCATTGACTTCATGGGGCCCTTCGTTAGATCTTTTGGAATGAAGTACATATTAGTCGTCGTTGACCACATGTCAAAATGGTTGAAGGTAGTGGCTTTAGCGGATAATGAAGAAAAGTCAGTTGTTGCATTCTTAAAGAGAAATATCTTCTCTCTTTTTAGGGTACCATGTACAATCATAAGCAATAGTGGATCTCACTTTTGAAATAAAATGTTTATAGCCTCCTTGGAAAAATATGGAGTGAAGTAGCATAAGGTTGCTACCCCAAACCACCTATAGACTAGTGGGAAAATGGAAATCTCTAATCAGGAAATCAAGGCTATCATTGCTAAGACTATAAATGCTTGCAGGAAAGATTGGTCTAGGAAGCTAGACGATGCCCTATAGGCATATCAAACAGCTTTCAAGAAACTTATTGGCACGTCACCCTACAAATTGGTTTATGGCAAGGTGTGTTATTTGCAGATAGAGCTAGAGTATAAAGCATTGCAGGAACTAAAGAAGACTAACCTGAACTAGAATGCGGCAGCTGATATGAGACTGGGCAGCTAAATGAGATGGATGAGTTCCATCTCGGAGTTTTTGAAAGGGCTAATCTATATAAGTAAAGAATGAAGAAGTACCACTATAGGCATATCAAACAGCTTTCAAGAAACTTATTGGCACATCACCATACGAATTGGTTAATGTCAAGGTGTGTTATTTGTAGATAGAGCTAGAGTATCAAGCATTGCATGAACTAAAGAAGACTAACCTGAACTAGAATGCGGCAGCTGATATGAGGCTGGGCAGCTAAATGAGATGGATGAGTTACATCTCGGGGTATTTGAAAGGGCTAATATATACAAGTAAAGAATGAAGAAGTACCATGACCGCAATGCCCTATAGGCTTATCAAACAGCTTTCAAGAAACTTATTGGCACGTCACCATACCAATTGGTTTATGGCAAGGTGTGTTATTTGCAGATAGAGCTAGAGTATAAAGCATTGCAGAAACTAAAGAAGACTAACCTGAACTAGAATGCGGCAGCTGATATGAGACTGGGCAGCTAAATGAGATGGATGATTTCCATCTCGAGGTTTTTGAAAGGGCTAATCTATACAAGTAAAGAAAGAAGAAGTACCATGACCGTAAAATTTAAAAGCGATATTTTTAGAAGGTGACTGAGTACTCCTATTTAACTATAGACTTAAGCTATTTCCAAGTAAACTCAAATGAAAATGGTCTGGCCCATTTAAAGTGAACAAAGTCTAATCGTCTGGAGTAGTGGAACTTAAAAATAAAGATGGAAGAGTCTTCAAGGTCAATGGGTAGCCTGTGCAACTGTATATTGGTCCAATAAACTCGATAAAGAGTATTTCTACCATCTATCTCAATGAAGTCTATGTAATAGAGATAACATAGTAGTGCCACGATGATAAATCAGGCACTAGTGGGAGGCAACCCATATTGTATTGTTGTAAACATTAGTTTAAGTTATTTGGTTGTGTTGTGCAAGTTGAAGGGTTTATGTAAGTGTGTAGGTATGATAGTGAAGGAAACTAGAAGATAAAAGTGTTGGGGGTAATAGACGGACCAACCGACGGACCATTGCTACCTTGATGTACCATCTTTGGGAACTGTCGCAACAAATACTATAAACCAGGTTACTGGAAAGTAGTGATGGGTTAACTGATGGACCATTGCAAGGTCTATGGATCTCGACCCAACTGTGGTTAATGAGTTGTAAAATAAGGTTACTATAAGGGGCGACGGATCATCTCATAGATCATCACACCTGCGAAGGACCATCACTTAAACCATTGCACTTAACCCTAGTTGAGCGGGTTGGGTCGGATCAATTCCAATTGCAGAATATTTCATACTTATTCGACCAAAACAATTTTTAGTGGATAATTTATAGTGGTTAATTAACTCTCCAACTATTAAAATTCCTGAGACTAATTATTTTCCATGTATTCAACGTACCTGAGTCTTTTTATTCTATTGTAAAACTTCTCCTGTTCCCTTTCCCATCTAGTTAAACTCCATTTCTCTTTTTTATCTTTCTATCACAAGGAAAACAGTCTTTCACAAAAGAAAAGGTCCATCTATTGCTCTGTGTTTAGTGTGCAAGTCAAAGTAGTGACCAAGTACCGCAATACTATGCTATGATCTCTTTTTCACTATCTATTTTATTCAACATGAGGAACAAATGAAGTAGGTGAAGGTAATAATATTAAAGGAATTCTCTCTTCTCTTATTGATACTCTGTGGGTCTGAATTAAGTCAGAGCCTGATAAACACTACCCTGGGTGAAGTATGAGTTGACAATTCACAAAAAATGTCAAAGATTGTGATGAATTACTAACATAAATTCCATAAAGATCATGTTTAAAATTAGCGTATGCCAGGTATTCGACAAAATTCTAAAATGAGGCTCAAAATTTAAAAAGTGCAAGCAACGGTTTGTGCTTCTGACCCCCGACGAACCGTCTCTTTAAGACATCACAACTACCCCAGAATTTAAGCTAATAGAATTAACTCGACGGTTGGGGTCGATGAACCGTCGTAAATCCAATGGACCGTCACGCTATCTATCGCTGCTCAAAAAATTTTCTTTCTTCTAGTTTGAATTTGTAAATTGATAAGTGCTTCACTTACAGGTAATATGGCAAACAAACTACCACCAAGAAGAGGTAGGGGTAGAGGCCAAAGATCTTGACAAGAGCCATTGCTGGGTTCGAATGCACTGGCATACAACACCTGACAAAGATGTCAGGTGATTTACTTATCCTCCTAGTCTGAAGAAGAGGGTAAAATTTGTAGTGGTAGTATCTCTGATCGAGATCGTTTAAGGAAGGGGTTGAAATATCTAACCCCATCTAAGATGAGGTTCCAGAACATGAGGTCCTGAACATGGTTCAGCCCAAGGACCCACAACTGCGATAAGCTATCGAGTGGTTGGTTAAAGGCGATCAAGATCATTTCTACAAAGGGCTCGAGAAAATGGACAGGTTTGAAGTAAAGAGACCTATTTTTTAGAAATATCAGATTATGATAATAACACTGCACACGTATCCAAAACTCGAACACCGATTCAATGAATATGAGTTGGCATGGATGAGAAGGCTAGTTAGAACCTATCAACGAAATCTGGTACGTAAGATTTTTGCAAACTACTTAGTGTTACTATAAAAGGACTCTGCCCCAGGTACATCAGTTAGTGACATGAACAATCTAGAAACAATTCCTGTGCATGGAGTTGATCTAGATATCTCAGAGTGTATATTTAATAGGTTCTTGTTCAGGCCTAAATATCTGATACCGGGTGCAATACAAGATTTGGAGCAGTGATTGTTTACAAAGACCTACCAAAGGCCTTGGCTAGCCAAAATATTAACAGAAGAAGGTGAACCTGCATGGTTACACAACTCCTATGAACAAATATCTAAGTTATGCCTAACCTTTAGGTATAAGTTCTTGTGGGCAATTGTCAGACTGAGGCTAATACCAACAGACGGTGATGACCTCTTAGAAATAAATAGAGTTGTGATTGTTTCCGCATTGATTGACAATAGATTTCGGCCATATTATTATAGATGAATTGCTTACCCACACTTATAAAACCATAACTACACTGCTATTTCCATGTCTTATCATATATTTGTGCAGGTGGGAAAAGATTTCTTTAATTGGTGAATTTGATAATGAGTTTTGGGAAATGCACAAATAAGATAGTCACAACTCAGGGGATGACTCAAAGTTCAATATGAGAGTCAATAGACCTTCACCCTATCAGAATCAGCCAACACCAGTTCTAGAATCATCAAAGGTTCCTTCAAGTATGCCATTACCTAATGCTACGTATGTGTCTCCTACCACATCTACAGGTTTGGCTTCGATACCTATGGATGGGATTACATATTCTGTGTCAGTACCGTACCAATATTCTGAATACAGGCTAAACTAGGAGAACTTTGCGAAGTTAAAAGGTTTGAAATGTAGTTAGCAATATGGGAGACATATTTCAAATCCTTTATTAAAAGAATTATAAAGGCAGTAGTAGGTCTTTTCAGGAACATTCACCTAAGAATGGATGATATGGACGAGTGAATCAATAAGAAGCTAGATACCATGTCTATTTTGGATTTTGTCATATTTATAGTGTAGTTTAGACTGGCCAAGGCATATATAGTAGAGCTGAAATGGAAGCCACATCAGATCATGTATGATCAATCCCAGATTGCAAGTGATGAGAATGAAGTACTATTGATTTAATGGGGAAACCAATCAAATGAAAGGGTTAGAAAGTAGCAGAGACAGATGAAAAAACTGAGAAAGCTACAAATAGAGAAGCTAAGAAAAGGAGACTTAAAGCCATGGCACCGAAAGAGAGGGAATATTATGATATAAAAAAATCACTTACGAGATCAAAGAGAACAGAGGAAAAACAAAGAAGATACTGTAGGATAAAGCTGCAGGCATTATCACCAGTTCGGCCACAGCTAGGAGGCCAATTTCTGACCCTATTCACCGTGAGATCCCTCCGATTCCAGAGTATTTTGATGTGAGAATCCCTACAAACATAGGGATCAATGTTACTGAAGACTAGGCCAAAGCACCCTCAGAGCATTTGACTGACTCCTCATCTGACTGAGAGGCTATGCAAGCATTTTCCTACTTTTCCTCTTACTTTGCATGCATTGAGGACATTACACCATTTTTAGGGGGTGATACTTGTACTAGGAGGTTTTTGTTGCCGATGTTCTTTTCCCTCATGTTTTATCTAGAAGAATCGATATGTCTAGTTAGTATTTTTATTTCATGTGTTGTGCAGTAAATATCATGAAGTAATTATTTATATAAGAATTTTTTTGTTCTGTTGGCATCATTGTGTATATATGGATTATAAGTGATTGTGGTAAAGAATTTTGAATTTTTGTATGATTATTTCTTCTTACCATATGGTAAAGTGTTGTACAACTATTTGTGACTCTGAAACTGGCATTATAATGTAAGGTGAAGCAAAGCATAGCTATGTGATATGAATCCCAAGAGTTAGTAGGATAGGAATTAACTCAGTGCCTGTGTGTCTGAGTATTTGCATGGTTATTGCATCAGTGCTAAGCCTGGAACTTGCTTGGTATTGGATGTTATCGTGTGTTTGACCCAATAAGATAGGGTAGTAGGCCTCCTTGTTTTATTAGTCCACTTAGCCAAAATAATGACCCACCAAAATATTTTGTTTCCTTTGTAAACCCTGTTGAGCTTTGTTAGTGTTTGTTCTATCCAAATAAGTTTGATTCACTCTCTAGAAGGTGTTAACACTTAGCTATGGCCTGGTCCAATTTTGGACACTGTACACTTCTACTTAGGTAAATTTCCTAAGATGAGGGTGGCTACTATTGGATTTTTGTGAATACGAGAGCGAGTTGAAGTTTATTTGAGAAGAAACATCCAGCCCTAGTCTAGTTAGATGTCTAAATAGATATTGTGCACCTCAACTGACTGTATCAGCTTAAGTTGAGAGTGGTTAATGTTGCTGCTCTTTATAAAAAAAATTGGGTCATGGCAAGGGCATGGATGGACATTAAAGATTGTGAATGAGCAAAAAGAACTGTAATCCTGGTGAGTAGCTACCAAAAAGGGTAAAGAGAGTGAAGTTTTCTACTTTAGGTGACATGTCCAAATAATTAACCCTCATCAACCCTAAAACCTCATTACAACCCATTGCAAGTCCTATTTGATCATGGAAATTCAATCATGAGAGAACATTAGATGATAAGGGTACGCTTATTGGTGTGCACTATGTTTGTAACTTCTTTTCTGAGAGTGAGAGTCTTACTTTTGTCCACGACATGGTTGTTTAATGTGAGATGGACTTGTTTGACTGTGAGGGCAGTTTGAGTTATACCTGGTCTATTTATTTTTTAGGGTGTTTTATCTGTAGCTGTGAATATGCTGATTAGCAGTTAATGCTAGTAGTAGATTCATATGTGTTGAGATCACATAGCCAAATGGACGATTGAATAATTGTATGATTGTGTTGGTTTGACTACAAAATGCCCATCATGATGTTGTTCAAATATGTATCTTGGTGTTGAGTTTCTTAAGGAAAAAAAATTGCCTTAAATTGAGGGTGTTGATGTTTCGGCTTTTGACGGAACATTTTAGGCCTTTATTACGATAATTGTGTCTCTTTAAGAAACAATTGTTGTATTTAACAATATACTTTTGTGTTTTCAGGAAAAGAACTGAGCATGAAGAATAACTTTGAAAAACTGGTCAAAAAAAGAGAAAACTAAAAACCGACGACTTAGGTGATGGACCATCAATCATGCGATGGACTATCGGCCTAGCCATCTCCTAGTACTAGAAGGCAGTGTCATTGGAAGTCCCGCGATGGTCCAGGCGATGGAACCTTAACCCTACAAAGAACCGTTACCCGACCCATGGCCAAAAAACAGAATGCAGTATCACTGGAGCTCTAGCGACATTCCAGGGAATGAACCATCACCTCACTGCTGAACCATTGCTCCACCCGTCGAGCATGATGCAAAAATTCCAAGTTTAAATTTTAAAACCCCAGTTCCTTGAATCATATTAATACTAAGTATTAGGTTTTATTTCAGTTCTATGGATGGTGTTATTACACTTTCTCCTCTATTGAGAGCATTGTAACACTTTTCTTTGAGATTTGAAGCTAGAAAGTAAGATATGATTATTATTTTGCATATCTACCCTTGAAAAATAAGAACAACAATATTTTAACTTTTGTAAATACTTTCTTGTAGCTATTTATGAACATCAATATGTATTTGATATCATATATGGTGATGAGAAACTAGAATCCTTTAACTAGGGTTATGAGAGCCTTGATGTGGAGAGCTGCTTGGGGTTGTGAATCCATTTGGTTTCTAACATCTATCTAAATAACATGAATCTTTCTTTACTATAATGACATCTCTTTATTGCAAATATGAGAAGTGAGCCCATGAACACCACTTGTCTAAACAAGAAAGTCGATGTTGGGAAAAGAGGAGATTTATATGAAATCCATGGGTTTACCCTCTGTGTTAAGGGTTAATGCCCTAACGGGATCGACCTTCGTGAGAGTTCTATTGAATAATACATAAAACCTTTAAGTTCGAAAGAAGTAAAGAGTGAAATTCCTATTAAGTTGAGAAATGAGTGGGTAATCCTTAGAATTCAATATTTGTTGCAATTGAAATTATAAGTTAGAAATCGAGCACAAATTCACAACCCTAACTGTTTGACCATCTTGGTGATCATAACTCTAGTTAACACAAACTTATAGAAATTATACTTGCATTAACTCTTATTAGTTGGACCTCTGTGTGATACAAGAATGAAAGAATATTATTAAGATGTTTTATCAACTTGTTGGCTTTGCACCCATGTCCAGCAATGTCCAATAACCCATCTATTTTTTTCCTTGCATTTGTTGGTTTTGGTGGGTGGTCGCTGGGATAATGCCTTACAACTATTTGATGATGGTTGTTTTGCTGTTATGTTTGCCTTGGACCTTTTTTGTGTTGTTTCCTTTGAGAGATATTATTTTGGATGATCGCATCTCAAACCCGCACTATAGCAAACTCTTTCAAGCCAAAACAAACCGGCATGCCACAGTAGTTGATCCAGATTTCATCCATATTTTTCACTCTTCCTTTGAATATTTATCATCACTCACATACTTGGTCCTCAGGTATCTTAAGAAAGTTTCCAAAGCAACTCTTCTTAAATAGTACGTCTATGTTTTCATTCTTCATAATATTCCTAAATTCGTCAAAAGGTTTACCCAACTGACATTTAACTATAAGATCACCAGCTAGTTCTACAAGGTTATCTATCAATATCGCAACTTAAAACCTGTCAATACTAAAAGTTTTAATAGCCTAATTTTGGGAATTTGATCTTCATTCTCACCCTATTGGTGATGTATTATCATCCTCTTTATCACTTATTTCTCCCTTCTCTTCTTGTTTTTCTTCTTTTTCCTCCTTCTAGTCAACATCTAAAGAACCTTCTCCACCTACCTCAACTTTGTTCACATAACTTTTCTCAGCTTCACTTTTCCATGACAGAGATTGTTCAAAAAGCTCCTCTAAATCAATCTGTACTTTAGCCATTTTTGTTTGGCGGTCCAAAGTTGAACCACTTGCACTTTCATTTGTTTTGAGAGACATGTTTTACCTACAAACAACAGAAAAAGAAAAATTACATTACAATTTATGTATGAATAAATTTTAAAAAATACATTACAAACACAAAATACCAACACAACCAACAACCACCATAAATAACAACAACCACCAGAAATACCAACAACCAGTGGCACCAACACTACCGGCAACAGCAACAACGACACCACTAGTGCCACTATGATGACCACCAATACCTCAAACACCATCCAATAATATCATGACAGTCAACAGAATACTGTGATAAAAACTAGGGTTCCTTTTTTTATCTTCCTATGATTTTTCCATCAAAACATAAAATTGTAAATGTATTCTAGAATATAATGCAACTAAAAGTATTCTTTTTCATCATTAACTTAGAAGATCTAATTTATTTTAAAATAAAAAATATAGAACTTTTATCATACTCAGTTACCTACAAAGATAGAGAAAATGTTTGATACAAGCAAGAATGAAGTCAAAAATTAGACCTATGTGGTCAAAAATGGGAAGAAAATCAATCTATTATGAAGGGTTGAGAAATTTATTAAGTAGTTGTAGTCTGTATTGATGAGAGACGAAAAAGAGTGAGAACTCAATATTTGAAATAATGAAACATTTTTCCCGCAAATAGATAATTTGTATGGGTTGATTTGTGTAATGCCCCGAGAGTACACCCTATTTGTCTCACAATGCTTACAGTCCCGAGGGTCAAGAAGAAAACAAATAAGTTGGTACCTACTGTGAACATTGAATAACACAATCATAAATGCAAAAGAAGAAATGATATACCATAAGGTTTTAACAACAAAAAAAACTACGGAATTATGAATCTGATGCAATCACTATCTGAGTCTAAATAAATACTAAAATTTGAGATAAACTAAATAACTAACCGTGATGTCAACTGAAGTTTAAATACTGAATAACAATTTGTATTATCTGATACCCTATAAACTGAATGACTGGGAGTCGATGGGACTGGTCCCAACTAACTCAAACTAACTACTGGACTGAAAATATAAAATAAAAATACTCAATCCTTAAAATATGAGTATTCCCAACTACTACTGCTGACATGTCTGAATATCTAAGCACAGTCCGGGAACTGGGCATTAGAACCTATGATATAATACATCATAGTGATGTGTGAGAAAAAGATACACAATTAATGTTTTTTAGCGGAAAATCATTGTGAATTCTGCAGCAGCTCTTATAGTTTTGATATGTTTTCTCACGATATTGTAGTAAAAGGCTGAAGGAATAAAAACAAATGACAATGGAGTAAAAAAGTTGAAACTCTAAGCAAAAAAGAAGAAATCATGGCTGACGACCTCCGTGTACATCGCCAGCTTTGTGATAGCTTATCAGCATCGGCGTCAACCTTAACTAGAAACTTGAAGCCTGAGAAAAAGTTCTGACAACGTTGTTGATAAGGCGTCATGAAGGGCATTAACTTAAACTAGAAAATTGAGTTTGAAGAAGAAATTTGACGACGTTGGTGATACTTCGTCAGATCGGTGATGCGACGTCAACTACATCATCAACCTAAGAAAGATTTTAAAGGCAGCTTAAGCATTCTGACGCCAACCATGATAAGGCATCAGACTCTTGATGCAGCGTCATCTTGGGCGTCACCTATTCAATGAATTTTATTAAGTTTTGTTATTTTATTTCCTGAATTAGGCTTTAGTGTAAATAGAATTTTTTAGGGTTTCACTGACAAATTCAGAAGTAGATTTTGACATCTTGTAACTTAGTAAAGGGGAGTCCACTTATATTTGACTCTCTTATTTTATAATTCAATTTTCCATCCTTTGATTTAGTTGTGGAAAATTCTTTTTGTACTTGAAGGAGAAACAACGTTAAATTTCATCTTTTGCAACTTCACTTGCTTTAAGTTATGAATTTAATCTTTGTTATCTCTTTCTATCTTATGAGCAACTAAAAGGCACAACTAGGCTTGTGGAATCTATGATTATTATTTCATTAATTTAATAGTTGGATTAGGGTTTGAGTGATTGTGGGAACGTCTTAAAATTTTGTTGTTTTAACTTGAATCTATTTGTTGAAAACTTTAGGTTATGCCTTAGGTTTTATTTGCTTATAATGGAGAAATAGACTAGAGGTCGTGAATTATCAATAGGGACTCGAAAGCTACCAACCTTCTATTTAATGATTGCTACCATAACTGGATCAATCTACCTGAGATTACATCAGGTTGGAAATAGATAGGTTATTTAAGTTTGAGATAATTAGATAATAAATTGCCTGGTGAGTTCGAGAGATAAGTTAGATAGTATCATCGGCAGGGATAATCTGCTATTCCCACCTATCACGAGAATCATGGATAGTTATTATTTAATAGAGATTAATACTCATAGTGATCACAACGCTAGTTTCTGTATATCATTCATTCAAAATATTAAAATCTAAGTTTTGAGTTCTAAAATAAGTTGAAACGTTAGAATTTGTTTGATTGATTAAAACCCCTAATTTGTCTTTTCTTATTATTTATTTGAATTTAACTTGTATCTATAGTTTCGAACTAATTTAATCGCCACTCACATTTTTCCTTGTGGATTCGACCCTGACTCCAAAATTTGGTAAATATATTGACGACGACCGCCTTGCACTTACTTGAGGTGTAAGTTGAACGTTATCAAAAATGGCGCCCTTGCCGCAGAACAATTTGGCGTATTGACTTAGTTTGGAATGTTAGCTTACTTGGTTGAATTCAAACTCGTAAATATTTGTTGTGATTTCCTTTGTTTCTGACGTTAGGTAGTTTTTTTTTTTATTTCTTACTATGGCATCATGGAATGAATGTAAGTTTGATGGTTGGAAATCTTATCTGGATGATCCATGTCTATTTTTTGATGGATCCCACTTTTGGCAAGATTATAGATATGCTCCCCGGAGAGAGATGTGTGAACCATCTCCATCCTACCGGGAGTATAATTGTTCTTTATGTGATGGTCAAGATGGATATTCGAGTTATTGCCAAAATGCCCCCTCCCCCTATTGCGCTAACCTAAGTTCTAGTTCTTCTTATGAATATGACAGGTCTTATGGTCAAGAAAAGGAAGAATGACGCACTGGAAAGAGTGACATTGAAGCTATGCTTCATCTAATGTTGGATCGTACAGACACAACGAATGATACCATATCTGACTTACCTTAAGACATTAGGGTATTTAACAAGGGAAGAGAAAGGATAAAAGAGAGGGATATCAAGGTGAATCATCCAAAATACTTTTCTTTATTGTGGTTAGATGATATCTTGTCTGTGGAATCATTTTTCTTAATGTTGACCAGACCTTGGAGATTTCTTAACCAACCAAACTAACTATGAGGGATGATGCCAAGATTGTGTAAATGATACTAGAGGCAAAAGAAGAAAACAAGCCAATCTCTTATGAAGACTCTAGCCCAATTCATAGTGAAAATATTGAGAAGATGAATAAAAGTTTGTGTGTAAAGGATAGTGTAAATTTTGACGTAGGATTTGTTGGGCCACACTCGAAGCATTTTTCCACATTATGTTTAGATATATCTTTTCTGTGGAATCATCTAAACTAGTGAAAGACTGTGAAGATGAGGAAAAAGAATCCTACATTCTTTATTTTACACTTGATAAACAACATTAAAACACACCTCACTTTAAGGTCGATTTGTTTACCATGCATCATTCATTACTCGGCTTCTTAATCTTTGTACCACTGCCCTATGAGCGAGGCAAGAAGATCGATTCTAAGTTGGGGGTGAAATTCATTTCCTCAAGGTGGAGGAAAAAACTGAGTTGGGTCATCCTGCAATGTTAAACTAGGTGCTTTTTGGGAGGCAACCCAAGGTATTTTATTATTTGTATTTGTATTGTGTGATTGACATCAGACCTTCGCACCCATAGTGCCACAACAATGTTTGTAACTCTCTTGTTTTGATTTGATGTGTTGGGAACAATGCATGACATTATGTTTAGGGTGGAGCTACTTGTTGGTGTTGATGTTCTCCTGGGATTTTTGTTGTCGTGCCTCTTTTTCCTAGAGTCTTGTTCCTAGTATAGCTAGCATGTTTAGGCATATTATGTTTTGTTTTGTGATGTGCTGTGGTTAATTAGGAGAAAAATAAGTATCTAGGATAGTTGACATATTTTTGTTGAATTTTGAGACTGATATACACCTCTCTGTTGGTCTGTTCTATAACTGTGTGATATACATTATGTGTGACAACTGTGCATCTTTTTATGGCATTAGTACTAGTGACATGATATCTACTGCTAAACAATTGCATGAACCGGATAGGTAGTAGCTTGTGATGCGTCTTTATGCCATGTGTGTGTGAGATACTACTTAGTTCCCTTTCTGTGTTAAATCTAGAATTTGCCCGGTTAGTCTTACCTTGGTTGGAAGATAGGGGTTAGGAAAGGATCATAGGCCATTTTTATTTTATGTAACATTTTGACTAACTAACCTTCCCTGTATGCATGATATCTCTTGATCCCTATTTTAAGCTTGAATTGATCATTTCTTTTTATGACACCTACCACCTTTCCATTTAGATCATAATGAACCTGTTTTCGCCCTGGTCCTCTTTGGACACTATGTACCTAGACTTAGGTAAACAAACTAAGTTAATGGTGGCTATCATAGTGGTGTATGATGTAAAGTGGGTATGAAGAAAGCTAGAATAAAAGGAAAATAATAAAAAGCTGGGTGGTGTGGAAAAAGAATAAGAAAAAAAAAGAATGAAAAAGAAAAATCACATCCATCTTGAATAATTTGTAATCAAGAAAAGGAGAAAAATAAGGAAAAGGTTAATAAGTGAACCCCAAAAGTTAAGGTAGTTCCAAGGAGGCTTAGTCACTCTAAATGCCATTGAATATCATACCATCACTTTGCCCACATTACAAGCCAAAGAAAAGACCTATAGTGATCCTAACTTACCTATGTGGACACCTTGGTAGTGAAAATAAGGGAAAGCATATTGTTTTTGATATGCATTAATTGGAATTTCTTTCTGAGAGTGAGTGTCTCCTGACCGTCCCCACATTGACATGCTTGAGTTCATATATGAGTGAGGAGGGACTTCTTTGTTCTAAGGGCACATCGGTTCTATTGCTAGCTGTTTACTTATTTGGGTAGTGTAACTTGTACATATGCATGGTTATTGTTGCTGAATTGATGCCATATCTTGATTCCTTTGGTTCACATTGTTAATCTTCATGGATATGCACAATTGGATTGAACATGGAGATTGGCATGAGTTTTGCGCTAAACATGATAGTCAAATGTGATAGGTATCTTATGTGTCTCTTGGTTAAGCACCGTAGTATTGTGTTATGTAGTTGCTTGAGGACAAGCAATTGTTTTAAGTTGAGGGTGTTGATGTGTGAGCAAAAGCTAACACATTCAATGCTTTTTAGCTCAAAATCATTGTGAATTCTGAAGCAACTCTTGTTGTTTTCATGTCTTTTTCATGATGTTGCAGTAAAAGGCTGAAGGAATAAAAACAAATGATAATAGAGCAAAAGAGTTGAAATCTAAGCAAAAGAGAAGAAATCATGGCTGACGAGCTCCATGATACATCGCCAGCCTTGTGATATCTTATTAGCATCGGCATCAACCTTAACCAAAAACTTGAAGACGGAGTAGAAGTTCTGACAACGTTGTTGATAAGGCATCAAGTTGGTGATAAGGCATCACGAAGGGCATCAACTTAAACCAGAGAATTGAGTTCAAAGAAGAAATCTGACAACGTTGGTGTTACACCGTCAGATCGGTGATGCGGCATTAGCTACATCATCATCCAAAGACAGATTTTGAAGGTAACTGAAGCATTCTGATGCCATCCATGATAGGTCGTCAAACTCTTGATGCGGCGTCAGCTTGGGCATCACTTATTCCGAGAATTTTATTAAGTTATGTTATTTTATTTCCTTAATTTGGCTTTAGTATAAATAACATCTTTTAGGGTTTCACTCACAACTTCGGAAGTAGCTTTTGACATCTTGTAACTTAGTAAAAGGGAGTTCACTTGTTTTTGACTTTCTTAACTTAGAATTCAATTTTCCATCCTTTGATTTAGTTCTGGGAAATTCTTATTGTACTTGAAGGAGAAACAAATTTAAATTTCAGTTTTTGTAAGTTTACTTGCTTTAATTTATGAATTTAATCTTTGCTATCTTTTTTTATCTTATGAGCAGCTAAAACCCACAACAAGGGTTGTGGAATCTATGTTTATTATTTCATTGATTTAATAGATGGATTAGGGTTTGAGTAATTGTAGGAACGTCTTGAAATTCCATTGTTTTAACTTGAATCTATTGGTCGCAAACATTAGGTTATGCCTTAGATTTTATTTGGTTCTAACAGAGAAATAGTCTAGAGGTCGAGAATTATCCACACGAACTCGGAAGCTACCAACCTTCTATTTAATGATTGATGCCATAACTAGGTCAATCTACCTGATATAATATCCTATTGGAAATAGCTATGTTATCTAAGTTCGAGAGAATTAGATAATAAATTGTCTTGTGAGGTCGAGAGATAAGTTAGATAGTATCATCGGCAGGGATAATCGGCTGTTACCACCTATCACGAGAATCATGAACAATTATTATTCAATGGAGGATAATAGTCATAGTGATCACAACCCTAGTTTCTCTATATCATTGATTCGAAATATTGAAATCTAAGTTTTTAGTTCAAAAATAAGTTGAAACGTTAGAGCTTGTTTGATTGATAAAAACCCCTATTTTATCTTTTATTATTATTTATTTGAATTTAACTTGTAGTTGTAGTTTTAAACAAGTTTAATCACCACTCACATTGTTTCCTGTTGATTCGACCCCGACTACGAAGTTGGGTAAATATATTGACGATGACGTCCTTGCACTTATTTGAGGTGTAAGTTGAGCGTCATCACATAGCATAAGAAAAGGTATGCAATTAGTACTTTGAATGCACTGGTATGCTAAAATAGGTAGGCTGATATACATAGTTTCATGAACATGAATAATAAATTGTCTGAATATATATGAAAAGTATGGAGTACTAAATAGAGAGCATAAAATTTGTTGATACTGGAAATATATGAAATCTTTAAATATTATGCATGCACGGAAGCCAATAAAATACTGAAGGTACATGAAATCAGTAAACACTGGGGATACATGACAAAGCATATAACATGAACTCAATAAAAGTCTATAAACTGAAATACTAAAATACTAAAATCTATATGGTTTCGTCAAACAACACTGAGAACAAATTACTGGCCTGATTATTGGATTGATACTGTGGGAGCTATCATCTAACCGACATTCCCCAATCTTAGCTAATCGGGTTCCAACTTGTAACCCCAGTTATATGGGTGTTAATACATTTCTATGGGCATTAACGCTACCTCTGTGGATCCACTATACTGATATACTATCCGAAGGACTAAGGGTGTTAAGCCTGGACTGACGGGTGACCCCTGCGAGATAGTCAAGCCTAAACTGACGGGTGAATTTTCATATCCGATGCTGGCTACATAGTACTGGAGTATAGGGATTGCTAGTAATGACTCTTTCTATCTGATGGGGAAGCAGCCATCTCTACACTCTCTCGGTTATAAATTCTATTCCTACTGAAAGACACTTAAACACTAGACTGTTCTGAGTTTAAGTGACTGATATCTGACTATTCTGATAATGCTTATAGTATGTTCCTAAGACTATTCTCTAATGTAATGAGACTATACTAAGTAAGCAACTATGGTTTTTGGGTAGTCAATACCCCTATGACTCAAAAACAATAATAGTAAACTGACACAAAATCTTGGAGGACAAAGGGAGAAGGATTTTATTAAATCAATAACTCTTGTGTCATTTTATCAAACACTTGGAGTTCATGGTTTGATCATATCAAAGGAATGTCATGAAACTTGTAGTAAAAGAATGAATTCAACATGAATAATACAAAATCATGATTTTTTTCAAGGAATGATAACATTAAAACATAGATAATTGAAAAACTATAATAACTTTATTGAAACATGGTATAAGATCATAGTTCATGGGGATTTATAGGTAAAATCACTATTTAAAATTTGATAACTTTAAAAGATCACAATTTTTTGATTTAAATAGGATACTTGGACTAGATGGGTGAAAGGAACCCATGGATGAAAATCTAATTTACCTTAGTTAATGAATTTGGAAGGATTAATGGTGAGTTCTTGAGATTTGTCCTCGAATTTGAGAGCTAGGGTTTCTTGTTCTAAGAAAAAAGGATCTTTAATTTGATAGGAATTGAATAATGATGAGTATTTAGGTCAATTAGGGGTTAAATTTTGTGTTTAGGGCTTAGGAAAAAGACACAAATACCCCTAAATAAATTTAAAAATACAAGTTGGAAATTGAAGATCCCAATTTTTTGCCTTGGCGCGAAGTACCACTATTGCGCCAAGCCACTGGAAAAGGGACAATTGTGAAATTGGATAATGGCATATTGCGGTAAGATCGCGGTCCTTCACTGGAATGCCATTTTTGTCACATCCGCGAAGTGCCATAATCACGAAGGCTCACTAGAGATTGAAAAACGTGAACTAAGTCCTTGGCTCAATGAGTCAACATTGTGGTACGACACTGGAAACTGAAAATTGTTATTTAGAATGGTTCCGCGATGCGCTAAGGGTCAATATGATGGTGTTTAATGAATGAAACATTAAATCACCATAACTTATTACCCGGTTGTCGTATTTGGGAAAATTTTATATCATTGGAAAGATAATTGAATTTCCTACGCATAGACACGCACTAAACTAAAAATTAATGAGAATTTTGAATTTTTTTTTATATAAATGCTTATGTGTTGGGACTTAGTTTATGCTAGGGAAATATGGGGTATTAAAATATCACCCCCTTCGGATCATTCGTCTTCGAATGAGACTGGTTAATCTGAGGAAAAATGATGGACTGAGCTTTCACACTAAACATGCATATCTGATGCATGGAATGATTGACGAAAAAAATTTGTAACTACACCACTAACCTAAACATGAGGTGCAACTAAAACTGAGTATAATAGAGATAAATCTTAAGAAGATTAGTACCTTAAATAGAATTTAAATATTCGGATAAAATATGAGAGTACTTGATCCGCATATCTTCTACTGCTTTCTAAGTAGCTCCCTCAACGGACTGATTGCACCATAGAACTTTGACTAGTGGAAACTCTTTGTTCCTTAGTCTACGAACTTGATGATCATGAATTCGACAGTAATTTCCTCATAGGAAGGACTGTTTTGAACATCTACACTTTCTAAGGGAACAACTACAATTGGATCACCAATACACTTCTTCAACAATGAGACATAGAACACTGGGTGCACTAAAGCTAGATCTGATGGCAACTCAAGCTTGTAAGGTACCTTTTCGAAATGACTGAGAATTATGAAGGGAACTACATTTCATGGACTAAATTTCCCTTTCTTGCCAAATCTTTTCAATCCCTTCCTGTGAGAGATTTTAAAGTACACCAAATCACCGACCTCAAACTCAAGATCCTTTTTCCTCCTATTTGCATACAATTTTTGTTGGCTCTAGGCTGCTTTAAAACTTTCTCTGATCAACTGAACCTTCCCTAAGGCAACAAACACTAAGTCCCTATTACTGCAGGCTTACCCACTTTAAACCACCGATTGGAGATCTACATCTCCTACCATAGAGAGCTTCAAACGGAGCCATCTAAATAATAGAATGATATTTGTTATAGTATGAAAATTCAATTAAAGGCCAGTGGCCATCCCAACAACCTTTAAAATCAACTATGTATGCTCTCAGTATATCTTCAAGAGTCTGAATGGTCCTTTTTTCCTGATCGTCTATCTGAGGGAGAAAGGCTATATTGTGGTGGACTTGGGTACCAAGACTCTTTTGGAATCTACCTTATTTTTACCATTCTCAACATGAGCAACAGTTTCAATTGTCATTCTACTAAAAGCATCAACCACTACATTGGCCTTGACCGGAGGATATAGAAAACTTATGTCATTATCTTTTAACAACTCTAACCACTTTCTCTGATGCAGATTCAAGTCTTTCTGAGAAAACACATACTGTAGGATCTTATGGCCAGTGAATAGATCTACGTGCACCTATACAATTAATGCATACAAATCATTAAGGCAATCTCTACAGCTGCTAGCTCAAGATCATGAGTAGGGTATTTTTTCTAATGGGGTTTATGTTATCTGGAGGAATAAGATATGACATTACCTCTCTGCATAAGGAAAAAACCTAAACCTACTCTGGATGTTTCACAATACACAACAAACCCATCTAAAATATCTGGTATAGTCAATACTAGGGATGAGGTTAGTCGAGTCTTCTTCTCTTGAAAACTCTTCTCGCAAGAATCTGATCACTGAAACTTGACTTTCTTCTATGTCTATCTGAATATGAGGGATGCAATAGGAAAAAACCATTTAACAAACCAATGGTATTAGCCAACTAAATCCAAGAAACTCCTGATGTCCAATAGAGAAATGGTTCTAGTCCAGTTTCTCACTGCCTCAGTCTTTTGAGGATCAACCCAAATGCCATCACTAGAAATAATATGGCTAAGGAAAGCTACTGATCTTAGCCAGAATTCAAACTAAATAAATTTGGTGAATAACTAATCAGTTTTGAGAGTCTGAAGTATAATTCTATGGTGGTCTGCATGATCATTTTCACTACGAGATTAAACAAGGATGTCATCAATGAAGACTATGATGAACATGTCCAAGTACTGCTTGAAAACTCAGTTCATCAAGTCCATGAAAGCTTCTTGGAGCATCTGTATGACCAAAAGACATAACTAGATATTTGAAGTGACCATACTAGATTCGAAAAGCTATTTTTTAAATGTCATATTCCCTGACCCTGAGCTAATGATAGCCTGAGCTAAGGTACATCTTTGAAAATTAACTAGCACCCTTAAGTTGGTATAAAAAGTCATCAATTCTAGGAAGTGGATATCTCTTGTTTACTATGTCTTTGATCAAATGACGATAGTCTATGCATATTCTGAGAGAACTATCTTTCCTTCACACGAATAGAAAAGGTGTGCCACATAGGGAGATGCTGTGTTTGATGAATCTATTATCTAGGAGATTCATTGCCTATTCTTTTAATCCCTTGAGTTCTACTAGTGCCATTCTATAGAGTGGAATATATATGGGTTGAGTGGCTGGGAGAAGGTCTATTTTGAAGTCAATTTCCCTTTCGGGAAGAACTCTAGAATGATCTTTAGGTAACACATTTGGAAATTCCCTCACTACTGAAACTGAATCAAGAGTTCAAGTTTTTGAATTTGATTCGTTGACTCAAACAAGATGGTAAACACACCCCTTGGAGACTATCTTTCTAGCTCTAAGGTATGAAATTAACTAACCCTTTAGTATAGTGGTACTACCCCTCAACTCAAGGAATAGTTCATTTGGGAACAAAAAACAAACAATTTTGTTTCTCCAATCAACTGAGGCATAGCATGAGTGGAGCCAATCCATACTGATAATGACATCAAAATCTGCCATCTCTAACACCACAAGATCAACTAAAGTAACTTTCTAAGATATTATGACCGGACAATTCCTGTATACCTGTCTTTTTTCAATGGAAACACCTACTGGGGTGGACACTAAAAAGGGCTCTACTAGATTTTTGGGACTGACTCAAATATTGATGCCTATATATGGAGTTACAAAAGAAAGAAAAGCTCCAAGGTTAAGTAAACCATAAACATCTAAGTGAAAGACCTGTAACATACCAGTAACAAGGTGAAGAGAATTTTCCTAATATTGGTAGGACTAAAAAGCATATAATCTATTTGGACGTTGACCACTGGTAGCAGTGAAAGCGGCCCCCTGTTGAGTTGGGTAACTGAATGGAACAAATAACTGCTTGGACTGGCACTGCTGGAGCAACTCCCATCCTTTCTGAGAAACTACCTAATATTCCCGAATTCGATGCCCTAGCTTGCCACACCCTAAGTACACTTAACTACCTGCTCTACACTAACCTTGATGGTGCCTACAATACTTTTGACATAGAGGGTTCTGATGTCCTAACTTTTTGATGAAATATTTTAGGCCTTTTACTCAAGATAATTATGTGATATCATGCAATCATGGTTGTATTTAACATGATCTTTTAGTGTTTTTAGGGTTAGGATTCAGTGTGAAGGATAAATTGGACAATCTAAGCAAAAAAAAGGCAAATTAAGCAGTGAAGGCTTATGTGATAGACCGTTGACATTGCAACGATCCATCGGTCTAAACTGTCAACAAAAAGTAGAAGGCATAGACTTTGCATAGCCTATGACTTTCCAGGTGACAGACCGTCGGCCCTGCGATGAACCGTCGGAGTGAACCTTTATCATAATACAGAAGGCACAATCATTGGAGGTCCTGCGATGATGCAGGCGATGAACTATCAACCTTGCAACTGGCCGTCGCACTACCCGTCATCCAGATGTAGAACATAGAGTCACTAGACACCTTGTAATGATGTAGGTGACAAAATGTCAATCATATGATGGACCGTCGCTTGAACCATTACCCAGAACAAGAACATAGAGTCACTGGACACCCTACGATAATGTAGGCAATGAACCATCTGACCTGCAATGGATTGTCGCTTGACCCACAAAACATGCAAAATCTAAGTTTGAATTTTAAAACCAAGTTCTAGAATCATATAAATACCATGTATTAGGGTTTATTCTGTATCTTTTGTCTATAGTTTCATATTTTCTCCTCTATTAAGAGCTTTGTACAACTTTTTATTGAGATTTAAACCTAGAGATTGTGAGGTGATTATTAGTTTTCATATTTTCCATCGACGATTGAGAAGATCAATATTATGACTTTTGTAAGTACTCTTCTAAATTTATTTATGAACATCAATATAACTTTTATTTATGACATAGAGATGAGTAGATAAACTCCCATAACTAGGTTATGGGATCCTTGATGTAGAGACCTACTTTGGGGTTATGAAAGGGTTTGTTTTCTAACATCTATAGAAATTGCATTAATCATTCTTTATTTTAGTGATATCTCTTGGTTGCTAACTTGAGAAGTGAGACCATGGACTCCACTTGTCTAAAAAGAAAGTGGATGTTGGGAAAATAAGTAACTCATATGTACTCCATAGGTTTACCCTTTGGGATTAACGAATTGATGCCTTAATAAGATCAACCCTCATAAGAGTTTAATTGAATAATGTATGAACCCTTTAATTTTAAGAGAAGTAAAGGGTGAAATACTCATTAGGTTGAAAGATGTATGGGTAATCTTTAGAATTCAATAATTCTTGTAAATTGGATATATAAGTTAGAATTAGAACACAACCCCACAACCCTGATTGTTTGAACATCTTGGTGAGCGTAACTCTAGTTAATTTATTCTCATTGGAATTACATTAACATTCACTCTCAGTAACTGGACTTTTGCGTAACACAAATACAAAAGAGCATTGTTAATATTTCCAAACCCCCTTTCTATTTTGGAGTCTTCGATCAATAGTCTTATAATAATCACAATACTTAGTGAACATGGTATTCCCTGTGGGATTCAATAGCAAAACCAGTTGGGTTTCTATATTTGACAGTGACCGCTTACTCTCTCATAAGAGAGTTGTAGGGCGTATCAAATTTTAACTCCATTGCTGGGAAATACGATTGTCAATTAAGTTTGTGTTTGTTAATTGACCTTTGGTCAAGTTTCCTAATTTTTACTTTTGTTTGTTGTTTTTATTTGTCCAAGGGAATTTTTGTGTAAGCCAATAACATGGAGATCGGGTGCACCATTATTACTAATACATCCGGAACCACAACTTATTGGTAGAATGACAAAACCCTAAGATTTTTAGAGATTAGCCGCATTGGCTAGAGCTTAACTAAATCAACAGGATGATGGCCTGCAGGCACATCATTTTAACCCTGATGATGATGATTTAGGGGATGATGACTTTTTAGATCCTACTAATTGAATGCGTGGAGAGAATTTTGCTGCACTAGTGAATAGAGATAAGAACAGAAATCGTCCTTTCAGGGTGAACCCTGTTCGTAAAGCTATTCAATTTGATCTTAATAATGATGATGATGGAATGGACAAAGCTGGTGCCACTGGAGCTATTATTCCTCCACTTCTAGCACTAGGAGCAAAGTTCAATATTACCAGTACAATGATCTAACTCTTCATCTGAAGGGGTTGTTTGGTAAACTCCCGGAAGATGATCCCAATATGTATTTACTGAATTTTGTCACTATTTGCAAGTCCTTTGATAACTCGAGAGTGGGACAGAATGCCATCCTGCTGTGTTTATTTCTTTGATCTCTATTTGGGGAGAAAACATTATGGATTAATAAGTTTACACCAGATTCCATAACCAACTAGAGGCATTTGAAAGAGTCTTTCCAAGAAAGGTTCTTTTCGCCTTCTAGAAGGGTACAGTTAAGGGACAAGATTAGCATCTTTAGGAAGATCCCAATCGAAGCCCTTCATGAGATATGAGAGATATTAAAAAAGAAGCTGACGCAGTGTCTGAACCATAATATGATAGATATTCATTTGATGGAAACTTTTTATCTGGCTTTGAACTTTATTGTGAAGCTAGATGTTGATAATGCTGTAGGGGGATTATTTGTTGATCTCATTTTCTAGAAGTCCTCGGAGATGCTTGATCGGATGACCAAACAAAGTAGAGCTTGGCATACCAGGGATTCTATGGTAGCAAGCCCTACTATGTCTATTGGCATGACTGTAGAACAATGTAAGAAAAAGGAAGAATGTAATAAAGACATGACACACTTTAAGACGCAAATAGATCTATTGACCAAGCTTGTATTATCTGTAAAGACTGAAAAAGTGAAGGTTGTTGCAGCTAAAGGTAGAGATAATTTAATTTAGAAAAAGAGGCTAACTATTTGAATAATCAGGAGGTTTTTGAGGCAATAGCCAAAGAAATCAAGGTTTGAACTACTATGAAAATGCTGGTTATACGGATAGAGAGCAAGGAAATTTGAAGGTAAGAATGATTGATGGGGACTATATGTACCTTCCAGAAGTAGAGATAGTGCTGCAACCAGCTCTGGAAAGATGTCCATAGAGGACGTGATGGAGAAATTATTAAATAGAGTTGAAGCTACCAACTCTAGAGTGACTACCATGGACAGAAATTTATCTTCTATGAGTTAGTTGGTAAACTTACACTCTACCTCTATCAAGTTGTTGGAGTAATAAATGATCCAGCTCCCGGCAGCTTTGAATTGGAGGAAGACTAGAACATTGCCAAGTGACAACATTCAGAACTCATAAAATGATGGCTCTTGCATGGCTATCATTACTATAAGTGGTAAGGCTGAGGTTGATATTATAGCCGATAATATTGAAAAAGGAAAGATTTATTATTTGGTGGAGTCTAAGAAAATAGATGAGGTTATTGATCACACACCATCTAACAGTCAGCCGGTTGATGAGTTGAAGAAAAAAAAGGAAAAGCAGACTAAAGTGGTGGTTACCACTCTTCCAAAGCCACCTCTTCTATTTCCTCATCGTTTGAGGAAGAAATTTTATGAAACAATGTTCAACAAATATATGGCTATCCTTAAGTAGTTGATGATTAATCTACCACTAGTAGAGGCATTAGAGCAAATGCCTGGGTATAAGTTCATAAAAGACCTCATCACAATGAAGTAGTCGGTTAGTTTTGAGTCGATGGACAATTTATATAATTGTGGTGCTATTTACACAAGGTCTCTAGTGCAGAAAAAGCTTAATCCAGGAGGATTTACTATCCTATGCACTATTGGATCTCTTGACTTCGCAAAAGCTCAGTGCGACATGGGAGTTAGTATCAATCTAATGCCGCTAGCTGTTTACAAAAAGGTGGGTTTGGGAGATCCCAACCCACTAACATAAGACTTGTGATTGAGGATAGGTCGGGCAAACAACCTATTGTTATTTTTTATGATGTGTTGGTTAAGGTTGAAAGTTTTATATTTCCATCCAATATCATTATTCTGGATTACAAGGTAGATTTGTAAGTGCCCATAATCTAGGGTCGATCTTTCCTCACAACTGAAAGCGTACTGATTGATTTGGGAGCTAATAAGCTCTTTTTCAGGCTGAATGATGTGGTTGTGCAATTTGATGTGTTCCAATCAATGAAGCAGTAGAAAGAAATAAGTGTGTTTTCCATTGTAGATGTGTATTATGAGGAGAAGAAGAAAGTACCGATAGAAGAGAAATTTGTTGTTGGAACCTTGGCCGTAGTATTGATGAATTTTTCTCAGGATGGTATAGAAGATTATGAGGAGACTGTATGTGCCTTAACTAGCATGGGGTCTTACTCATATGTCCCCAAGAAGTTGTACTTGGACATAGAAAATCGTCCAAGTCCACTTGCTAAGCCCTTTATAGAAGAACCACCTATCTTGGAGCTGAAAGAATTACTCAGTCATTTAAGGTATGTGTTCCTGGGCAGTAGGGATACACTACCTGTTATTGTTGTGGATGACCTAGGTGAGCAGCAGGTGGAAGAACTTATTTCGGTGCTTCAAAGATTCAAAAGAGCAATAGGCTGGACTATTGCTGAAATTATTGGCATTAATCCTGGCATCAGCACTCATAAGATACAATATAAGAAAGAATGTACTCCTACCATTGAGCTTTAATGCCGACTTTACCCACCAATTCAAGAGGTGATTATGAAGGAAATTATTTAGTGGCTAGATTAAGGAGTGGTTTATCCTATTTATGACAGTAACTGGGTGAGCCCAATTCAATGTGTGCCCAAGAAAGGGAGCATGGTTGTTGTTGCAAATGAAAAGAATGAGTTGATTCCTCTCAGGCCTGTGACTGGTTGGAGAGTTTTCATGGACTACCGTAAGCTAACCTCATGGACTTTAAAGGACCACTTCCTAATGCCATTCATAGATCAAATGCTTTATCGGTTGGCGGGTAAGGGGTGGTATTGCTTCCTGGATGGATATTCTGGCTACAATCAAATCTGTATTGCTCCTTAAGATCAAGAGAAGACAAAGTTCACATGTCTGTATGGTTCTTTTGCATTCAAGCAGATGTTGTTTGGGTTATGTAAAGCATCCACTCCCTTTCAAAGGTGTATGATATCTATTTTCTCATATATGGTTGAGGAAACCTTGGCGGTGTTCATGGATGATTTTTCTGTAGTTGGAGATCATTTGGGCTGTGTTTGGAGAACTTGAGTAATGCTTTGCAGAGGTGCGCAGAATTCAATCTTGTGCTTAATTAAGAGAAATGCCTTTTCATGTTGAAGAAGGGCATTGTACTCAAGCATAAAATTTTAAAAAAAGGGATAGAGGTCAATCGAGCCAAGGTAGAGGTTATTGAGAAGCTACCACCTCCCATCTCAGTAAAAGAGCTGCGTAGTTTTCTTGGACATGCTGGCTTTTACCGGAGGTTTATACAAGACTTCTCTAAAATTGCAAATCCACTTTGCAAATTTTTAGAGAAGGAAACTAAATTCTTCTTTAACGCTGATTGCATTAAGGCATTCGAATGCCTTAATAGGAAGCTGGTTGAGGACCCAATCATTGTTACACCAGACTAGTCAAAACCATTTGAGATAATGTGTAATGCAAGTGTTGTTTCCCTCGGAGCTGTGTTGGGCCAAAGAAGGAAAACTTATTTCATCCAATTTATTATGCCAACAAAGCACTTATTAAAGCTTAGAAAAATTAAACTATAACAGAGTATGAACTTCTAGCAGTGGTGTATGCTTTTGAGATGTTTTGGGCATATTTGCTAAGTACCAAGGTAGTGGTACACACTAACCACATTGCCTTAATGTACCTAATGTCAAAGAAGGATGCGAAACCAAGGTTGATCTAGTGGGTATTGCTACTTCAGGAATTTTACTTCGAGGTTTAGGATCATAAGGGATGTGAGAATCAAGTGGCTGACCACTTATCCAGACTCTATGGTGAGAAAGCAGTAAAAGATGGGCTTGAGATTGATGATTCCTTTCTTGATGAGAAAGTATTAGCTACAATGCTCGAAATAGTCCCTTGCTATGCTGAGTTTGAAAATTATGTGGTAAGTGAGGTGGTACCAGAAAATATTTCCTTTATTTAAAGGAAAAAGTTTCTTTATGATGTGACCCATTACTTCTGGGATGCGCCGTATCTTTTTTGGCGATGTGAAAATGGTAATATTAGATGGTGCATCTTAAAAGTAGAAATGCTCAGTATATTAGAAGCAAGCCATGCTTCACCAGTTGGAGGTCACCACGCAGGTGATCGGACTGTAAGAAAAGTACTTCATAGTGGCTACTATTGGCTCTCTTTGTTCAAGTATGCTTATGAATTTGTGAAGAGATGTGACCAATGTCAAAGGCAAGGTCCATCTTAAAGCACCATGAGATGCCAATGTCTAAAATGCTAGAGGTAGAATTATATGATGTGTGAGGCATAGATTTCATGGGGCCCTTTGTGAGCTCATTTGCAATGAAGTACATACTTATTGCTGTTGACAATATGTCAAAATAGGATGAGGCTGTAGCTCTGGTGGATAATGAAGGAAAGCAGGTTGGTTCATTTTTAAAGAGAAATATCTTCTCTCGTTTTGGGGCACGACATACCATCATAATCGACAGAGGATCACACTTCTGCAGCAAGATATTCAGACTTGCCTTGGAAAAATAAGAAGTTAAGCAACATCAGGTAGCTACACCGTATCATCCGCAAATAAGTGGGTAAGTGGAAATCTCCAATTGTGAAATCAAGGCTATCCTTGCCAAGACTATGATTTCTGAAAGAAAGGATTGGTCTAGGAAGCTAGATGATGCATTCTGGGCATATCAAATAGCTTTCAAGACACCTATTGGCATGTCTCCATAAGAATTGGTTTATGGCAAGGCATGCCATTTGCAGATTGAGCTAGAGCATAAAGCACTGTAGGCGTTGAAGCATCTAAATCTGAACTGGAATGAGGCAGCAAATTTTAGACTAGGGCAGCTTAATGAGATGGATTAGTTCCGTCTCGAAGCATATGAGAGAACTGACCTATACAACTCCAGGCTCAAATTGTTCCTAGGTAAACTTATGTCAAAATGGTCAGGCATATTTAAAGTTAGTCAAGCCTACTTATCTGGAGTAATTAAAATTGAAAGTGAAGATAGAAGTGTCTTCAAAGATAACAGGCAATGAGTTAAACTTTATATCGGTCCAAAGAACTTCATAAAAAGCATTGGTACTTTCTATGTCGATGAAGTATGAGTAATCGAGATAGTAAGTCGTGTCATGATGATAAATCAGGCACTAGTGGGAGGAAACCCACATTGAGTTGTTTTATAGCATTTATTTAAGTTATTTATTTATTTGTTTTTTTTATTTGTGCAAGCTAAAGGGTTGTGGAAGTGTGAAGGTACAAATAATGTAAGGTAAACAGAAGCTAAAGGAGTTTTACTGACTGATGGATCATCCGATGAACAGTCGTAAGCTCGATGGACTATCAGAGGAAATCATCGCAACTATGTCAAGAAATCAAGAATATGGAAAAGTAGCAACAGAATTACCCAATGGAACATCGCATGCTCAACGGACCATCTTTGAACCCTCGTATATTGGCCCCAAGTTTATTTCACTGTATAGTCGCGATGGGATGTCCGATGGAACGTCGCTTACTTGATGGACCGTCGATTTCACCATCGCACTTAACCCTAGCTATGCAGGTCGAGCCAGATAGGTTTAACTAGCTGAAATTTTTATTCTTATCTAATCCGAACGGTTTGAAATAGATAATTTGAAGATTTAAGTAACTCCCACCTGTTCAATGCAACTGTGCCATTTCATTCGCCCTTGTAACTTTTCAACTCCCCCTTTTCCCCTTTCTATTTAAATGCTACTCCCTCCATTTTCATTTTCTCATCACAAGACATAAGATCACTTTACTAAATCAAATCTTCATCTAAATATTTGAAGTGTATTGTGCAAGACCAAGTAGTAATTCAATACTATAGCAATCAGTTATGAATCCTCCTTTCTTTTTTCTTTAATATGATGAGAAACCAAATAGGTGAAAAGTACCCGGTGCATCAAAGTAATTTCATTTACAAATTTTGTTGGTATGTTATTGATATTAGTCCAAACATTATATATACTATCTTGGGGGAAATCTAAGTAACGCATGGACCAAGAATAGCAAGTTAGGGTGAGGTATTATCAATCAAAATGTTTTAAAAATCACCCTTACATGAGATTAATGCAAGGTGGTTGACAAAATACTGAAATAGGAGTTGCATCTGCTAGTTATAGTCGAAGGCATACTCGATGGACCATCACATACTCGACGGACTATCACATTAGATCATCACATATTTTGCAGAAAAATAGCTACTGGAATGATCCCGACGGTTAGGGTCAATGGACAGTCTCATAGTCAATGTAACATCGCCTTTAACCGACGCTTGTCAAAAAAAATTCTTTTCTCTGGTTTAAAACTATATATTGATAAATACTGCATTTATAGGTACCATGGTTCCAAAATTACCTCAAATCATAGACCGAGGTAGATGCCAAGCTGCTCGCTCGGACGCACCAACCCATAACACTCGGCGAAGTCAATAGGTGGTTTCTTCATCCTCCTTATCTAACGAGGTGGTTGAAAGTAGCAGTAGCTATACCTCTATTTTAGGTCCACTCAAGGTGCAGGTTGAAACGTCTAACCCCGCTCTAGAAAATGTCCTAGCAAAAGAAGATCCAAATATGATTCGACATAAGAATCAGCAACTAAGAAAAGCAATAAGATGGAAAGTAGTGGGTGCCCGTGACATTTCATACAAAGGGATGGAACCAACAGATAGATTGCCTATCAGAAGGATAAATTTTTAGGAGCACCAGATCATCACTACAACCCTGCATAAGTATCCAGAACTTGAGCACCATTTCAATGCATATGAGTTATCCTCTATGAGCAAGCCACTTGGACCATACCAACAAAACTTGGTTCTAGAATTTTGCACCAACTATTTGGCATTGCTAGAGAAGGACTACCATAAAGGTTCATCGGCTGCTGATAAGAAAAAGATTGATACGGTTCCTATGAGAGTCGACATCGACATTTCAGAGAGAACTTTGAACAAATTTCTATTTTGGCTTGACTATAAGATACCAGGGCCTATTCAGAGTTGGAGCATCGAATATTTTCACGAGGTGAAAAAAAGCCATGGTTAGCTAGTATACTGATAGATGGGGTCGAGCTTGCATGATTGCTTGATCCCCGTGAAAAAAATATCAAAGATATCACTAAGTTTCAGTTCCAAGTTCTGGAGGGTGATTGTGCGATTGAGGCTTAAGCCAACAGGTGGTGACGAATGTTTAGAGAGCACTAGATCTATGATTGTTTCCTCTTTGATAGAAGAGTTGACCATAGATTTTAGGCACATTATTTCTGATGAGTTGTTTTAACGTGCTCATAAGACTCACATTGCACTGTTCTTTCCATGCCTTATCACTGAGTTATGCATAAAGGCGAAAAGTTCCTTAATAAGTAGAGTAGACAACGAGGACACATCATTGCACAAAAAGGACATTGAAACAATGAAGGATGACTTGAGATTTGATTTGTGAATAAACAGACCTCTAGCCAAGCAAACTCAATCAGCACCGGTGCCCAAACCATCAGATTTTCCTACAGTTATGTCGTTGCCTTTGAATATGTATGTTCCTTCTATCACCTCTCCAGGTTCAGCTTTTATGCCAACAGGAGGGACCCAAGACTTTATGTCTGTCCCACCCCAAACATCTGAGTATAGGGTGAACAAAAATGTCCAGCTGTGCATGGACAACATAGAAGAGTGAATAGAAGAGTGAATAAACAAAAAGTTTGACAAAATGTCCATTCCTGATTTTGCTAATGTAATCAAAGAGGATAGATGGCTCCGGGCAGATGTCGATAAGAAAGTCAGCAGTCATAGCAGGCCATATTCAATCTAGTCTAGGTTTCTAGTGATGAGGACAAAAGTCTTGTGAACTTTTTTGGGATTTCGATCTAGGACAAAGGTAAGAAGGTAGCAAAATCAGACAAGAAGACTAAAAAAGCTTCTTAGAAAGATAAGAAGCGAAGAATGGAAACCTTGTCACATGAACAATTTGAAGATTACCAGATGCGGTATGCAGTAAAGAAGTCAAGGAGAGAGGCAGAGAAGTAGCATAAAAGGCTTCAAGATGAAGTAACTGGAGTATCTACTAGTTCGGCTTTAGTCGGGGGCCAAATTTCAGACCCTGTCAGAGATGTCCTACCTCATGCTCTGGAGGGAGAGATTTTGAGTACTCCCACCACCATGGGAGTCAACATTGCACCTGGTGAGTACACTGGTATCTCCCTACACTTCACTGATGCCTCAGATTGAATAAGAGGCACGACAAGTATTTTCCCATCCTTTATACTTAAAAATTTATGCATTTGAGGAAAAGCCATTTTTTTATGTAGGATAGGTGTTCTTGTTAAGGGGCTATGTTGTCAATATTATTGGCATGTCTAAGTGTTAATTTTTCATTTTCATCTTTTGTTTATTGAATTTTCAGTTTCAAGTTTGGTTGGTAATATGGTTGCATGAAATAAAAGTTCCATTCTTGTTGGCACCTTATTGTACATATATGGATGACAATTGCTGGTGGCAAAAATTGTTTTTTTAATTTTTTGTATAATTAATTCCTCTTACCAAGTCACAAAGTGTTGTGCTACCACGTGTGACTCTATTAATGGAATTAGTAGTTAGTAATAAAGCAAGGCCTAGCTATGTGACTGGGATCCCACAAATTAGTAGGGTAGAAATTAGCTCAGTACGTGTGTGGGTCAGTATTTGTGTAGTTCTGACATAAGTGTTACACCTAGAACTTGCCCGGTTCATCAGATGTTGTCGCATTTTTTTACACAATAAGAGATGATAGTAGGCCTTCTTGTATTGTTAGTCCAATTAACCAAATAATTGACCCACCAAAAACATTCTGATCCCTTTGTCAACCCTTTTGAGCTGTGGTAGTGTTTTTTGGTCCAAATAAGTTTGATTCACTCTCTAGAAGGTGTTAAGCATTTATCTTTTGACCTGGTCCAATTGTGGACATTGTGCACTTTAACTTAAGCAAATCGCCTAAGTTGAGGGTGACTATTGCTGGATTGTTATTAGCCTAGGAGGATAAGTTGAAAGTAATGTGAAAAGTAGCATCCGACCCTATTCAAGTAAGCAATCTAAATAGATATTGTGCACCTCAATATTTTGCATCAACATAAGCTGAGGGTGGTTGATGTTGTTTCTCTCAAAAAGAAAAAAGAATTGGGTTATGACAAGAGCGCTGAAGAATAACTATGATTAAATAAGAGGGTCCTTAATTCGGGTATGTAACTACCAAAGAGGGTAAAGATAGTGAAATTCTTGTACTTTAAGTCACTTAACCAAATGAATAACCTTCACCGAGCCTAAAACCTCATTACAAACCTTAGCAAGTCCTACTTGATTTAAGCGAGTCAATCATAAGTAAACATTAGACAATAAAGGCAGGTTTATAGGTGTACACTATGTTGACAACTTCTTTTTAGAGAGTGAGAAGCTTAGTTTTGTCCACAAATTAACTGTGTGATATCAGGTGGACTTTATTGGCTGTGAGGGCATGTTGAGTTATATCTGTTCTATTTAGTTCTTTGGGGTGTCGTATTTGTAGCTATAAATGTGCTGATTACTAGTTAATGCCGATAATGGATCCATTTGTATTGAAATGGCATAACTAAAAGGGTAGTGGAATGATTGTATGATTGTGTTGGTTTTACTATGAACTTCCCAGCATGATGGTGTTCATATACGTATCCTGGTGTTGAGTTGCTTGAGGACAAGCAATTACCTTAAGTTGAGGGTGTTTGACGTTTCGGCTTTTGACAAAACATTTTAGGCTTTTTCGTTAGGATAATTGTGTATTTTCAAGCAACCATGGTTGTATTTAACAAGGTATTTTTGTGTTTTTAGGGTAAGGACTTAGTGTGAAGAATAACTTGGACAATCTGAGAAAAACAAAGGCAAATTAAGCAGCGATGGCTCATGCGATGGACCGTTGACCTTATGACAATCCTTCTATCTAAACTGCCGACAAAAAGCAGAAGGCATAGACTCTGAACAACCTGCGACAGTCTAGGAAATAGATAGTCAGCCCTACAATAAAACTTCGGTGTGAACCGTCACCATAATATAGAAGGCATAATTATCAGATATCGTGTAATGATGCAGGCGATGAACCGTTGACCTTGCGATTGGCCGTCTCACTAGCCATCATCTAGAAGCAGAACATAGAGTCACTGGACACCCTGAGATGATGTAGGTGATGGTACGTCGGACATGCGACTGACCATTGCTTAACCCATCACCCAGAAGCAAAACATGGAATCACCATACATCTTGCGATAATGAAGGCGATGAACCGTCGGACCTGCGAAGGACCATCGCTTGAACCATCAACCAGAACACGGAGAATCTTGGTTTGATTTTTAAAACCTCAGTTCTAGAATCATATAAACACCAAGTATTAGAGTTTATTCCGTATCTTTTGTCTTCAGTTTCATACTTTCTATTCTATTGAGAGCTTTTTACTACTTTTCATTGTGATTTGAACATAGACATTGAGAGGTGATTATTAGTTTTCATATATTTCATTGAAGGTTGAGAAGATGAATGTTTTGAATTTTGTAAGTACTCTTTTGAAATTATTTATGAACATGAATATAACATTGATTTCTAACATGGAGATGAGTAGCAATCTAGAGAACTACTTTGGGGTTGTGAATGGGTTTGTTTTCTAACATTTATCAAAATTGCATGAATCATTCTTCATTTTAATGAAATTTCTTTGTTACAAACTTGAGAAATGAGCCCATGGCCTCCACTTGTCTGACTAGAAAGCAGATGTTGGGGAAAAAAGTGATTCACATGAACTACATAGGTTTACCTTTTGGGATTAATGGATTGATACCTTAACAGGATCAACCATCATGAGAGTTTTATTGAATAATGTATGAACCCTTTAACTTCGAGAGAAGTACAAGGTGAAATGCTCATTAGGTTGAGAAACAGGTGGGTAATCTTTAGAATTCAATAATTCTAACAAATTTGATGCATAAGTTAGAATTCGAACCCAACCTCACAACCCTAATTTTTTGAACATCTTGGTGATCATAACTTTACTTATGTCATTCTCATTGGAATTACATCTATATTCACTCTCAGTAGCTGCAATTTTACGTAACACAAATGCAAAAGAGCATTGTTAACATTTCCAAACCCCCTTTTTATTTTGAAGCCTTTGATCAACAGTCTAATAACATACATAATACTTAGTGAACATGGTATTCCCTATAGGGTTCTACACCTAACCCAGTTGGGTTTCTATATTTGACAGTGTTCGCTTACTCTCTCATAAGAAAGTTGTAATTTGGGCGTATCAAGTTTGTACAGGCACTGCTAACACTGCCTTGGGACTTAGAGCTTGGTGCTCTATCCCTGTTATTATTTTTGAATTTTTATATGGGGGCACTGGCTAATGAGGGTGCTGGGGTTGAAGACCTTTGATGAAACTGAGGACGATTACCACCCTTTGACCTTGGCTAGCTGAAATTAAAACTACCAATCCTAGCTCTCTTGTATCCTCTCACTCACTCCTTAAGCTTTTGCTCCTCTACCTATTGAGAATGGACCATCAGCCTAGATAAGTCCATCTCCCTAATCAGCATTGTTGTCCTACACTCCTTGACCACGTTGTTAGATACACCAGACACAAACTTACTCATCTTGAACCTGTTGTCAGCTACAACATGAGGAGCATATCTAGCTAACTACATTAACTGGAGGGAATACTCCTTCATGCTCATGTAATCTTGCCTCATCTTAATAAATTCTATCACCTTGGCCTCCCTCAACTTTAATGGGAAGGATCTATCTAAGAAAGATATGGCAAACTCTTCCCACAGTACAGGCCCGGCATCAAGACCCCTATCTACCTTCCACTATGTAAACCATGTATGGTCTATATCCTGTAACTAATATGAAACAAACTTAGCACTTTTGCTGAATATCACCCCTAGAGCATCCGTTACTATTTGAACTATACCTAAGAATTCCTGCGGCTCCTTTTCAGAGTTGGATCCCGTAAAAAAAGAGTATTCATTCAGGTGAAGTCTCGAATTTTGGTTGTAGTAGTATTCTCCACTGGGTAAGCCAAAATAGTATCTGGCTATTCATTTTATGCTTCTACAGAATTTACTAGAGTGATGAACGCAGCTCTGAATTCTACATGAGAGACATACTTGTCCATAGGATTTGCCTTGATGGGCTGAGGTGCTGGCTGGTTTGCTACTTCTCTTGTGTTATTCTTTTTGGGAGGCATATTCTGCAAAAGAAAGAAAGAAATGAATTAGATTGAGAGTTTAACATGAGCTCATGCTCACTCCCACGATAAGCATATTGAAAGAAGGGAAACTTTTCCTAAACGCCTTGTAGTCTTTCATCCATAAGTGTGGTACACTACACATCCATGAAATAGACTTTACTTGAAGTGGCTTTCAGAATTTCTAGGACACTGTAAAACCTTAGGCTCTAATACCAAATTTTTAATGCTCCGAGAGTACATCTTGGGTGTCACACGGTTCATAGAGCCCAAGGGACCACAAGCTAACCTATGAAATGGTACCTATTGTGAGCATGGACTAACAAAATCAGAAATACAGATGAATAACTAATATGACATAAGATTTTAATAACTAAAACAAATTCTGAAGTATGAATTTGAAGAAATAACTATCTAAGTCTGAATAAATACTAAAATTTGAGATAAATGGAATAACTAACTGTTATGACAACTAAAGTCTTAATATTGAATAACTAACTATACTATCTAAAATACTTAAATACTAATATATGTTTGCTTTGGTCAAACAACACTGAGACTGAATTACTGGTCTAATTATTGGACTAAGACTATGGGAGCTACCATCTAACTAACATGCCCCAATCTTAGCTAATCGGGGTCCAACCTTTAATCCCAATTAGAAGGGTGTTAATACCATGCCTTAGGTACTAACGCTGGATGTGTGGATCCACTATACTGATATACTGTCTGAAGGACTAGTGGTGTAAAGCCTGAACTGATGGGTAACCCCTATGAGATAGTCAAGCCTAAACTAATGGGTGACTTCTTATATTATACGCTGCGTGCGTAGTTCTAATGAATAGGGAATGATACTAACGACTCTACCTATATAATGGGAAGCTGCCATCCCTACCCTCGCTCAGTGCTAAATTCTACTCTTAACTGAAATACATTGAAGTACTACACTGTTCTAATTTTAAATGACTCATATCTGACTGTTTTGATAATGCTCATAGTATGTTCTGATAACTATTTTGTAATTTACTAAGATTAGACTTAGTAAATAGCTATCTTTTTTGGGTACTCAATACCCCAGTACTCGAAAACATTAATAGTAAAATGACACTAATGCTTGTAGGACAAAGCATGAAGGATTTTATTAAATCAATGAGTCTCGTTTGCATTTTTTCAAACACTTGGAGTTCATGGTTTGATGAAATCATAGGAATGTCATGGAACTTGTAGAAAAAGCATAAAATCAACATGAATAATACTAAATCATGATTTTATTCAAGTAATGATAACATTAAAATATGGAGAATTGAATAACAACAAAAACGTCATTCAAAAATGGTATAAAATCACACTTCATGCGGATTTAAGGGTGAAATCATAATTTAAAATCAAATAACTTGAAAAGATCACAATTTTGTGATTAAATAGGATACATGGACTGCATTACTAAAAAAAACCCATGGACTAACATCTAAAATACCTGAGTAGATGAATTTGGAAGGATTGATGGTGAGTTCTTGATATTTGGCCTTGAATTTAAGAGCTAAGGTTTCTTGTTCATAAAAAGACGATCTTTAATTTGAGAGGATTGAATAATAATGAGTATTTAGGTCAATTAGGGGCTAAATTTTGTGTTTAGTATGATTTTAGGGTTTAGGAAAAAGACCCAAATACCCCTAAATGAATTTTAAAATGCAAGATGGAAACTGAAGATCCCAATTTTTATCCTTGGTGCGATGCACAACTATAGCGCCAAGCCACTGAAAAAGGGACACTTGCAAAATTAGATGATGGCGCGATGCAGAAAGATTGTAGTCCTTCATAGGAATTCCATTTTTTCTACCTCTGCGTCACACCATAATCGCAGAGGCTAATTGGAAATTGCTAAATATAAACTGGATCCTTGAATCGATGCGCCAATATTGTAGTACCACACTTGAAACTGACAATTGTTATTTATACTGGATCTGCAATGTGCTAAAGGTCAAAATGATGGTGTTTAACTACTGAAACTTTAAATGTCCATAACTTCTTATTAGGTTATCGGATTTGGGCAAATTTTATATCATTGAAAAGCTACTTGAATTTCCTACGCAATGGCGGGATCTAAACTGAAATTTAATGAGTATTTACAAAACTTTTTATGTGAATACTCATGTATTGGGACTTAGATTATTCTAGGGAAGTATGGGGTATAACAATTTGTATTTTCAAAAAGAATCACAAGTTTTGAAAATGTTAATTTAGTATGAATTGATCTTAATTATTTCTTAAAATTCTAAAAGATATGTGTAAATTTTAACCATTTCATCACAATAAAGTGTATAAGGTTTAACTGGAACACATAAATCAATTCAGGTATTATCTTGATAATGTGGTAATAAGAATTGTTTCAACTCATAGGGAAGAATCAACGACTCAGGTCGGGAGGAGCGCAATACCAACATCATGTAATTTCCGCAGACTCAATTAAAGTATTAGTTGACCCTATGAACTCTCCCCTATTTCTAACTTAATCAATTTAGGTATAGCTTGAACATAAGGTAATAAAAATCATTTTAACTCAGAGTGATTGATTAACAAATCTTGTCAGGAGAAATGCAATACCAATATCATGCAATTGCCAAAGACTTAATTGTATTTATAGTTGATCCTATGAACTTTCCCCTAGTTTAGCTTAATATATTGAGGTTGTACTTGAACATATGAACCTAATTGAAATTATATAAAAATAGATATTGCCATCTATTGGATCAAATGACTTATTTGTTGGAATTTATTAAACAAATTAAGTCATCTGTTGTAATAGATTAACTATCTATTGTAAATTATCAAATAGGTATTGCCATCTACTGCAATAGATGACTGAGCCACTAGAAATTTTCAAATAGAAATTGTAAAATGTTACTAAGTATGACTTATATGTTTTAAGATCTTTTTTTATTTTAAAGCAATTTCCTAATTTCTTGTCTGAGATAAAAAAGATACAATACTAAGGCGGTAAAAAATATTACTTGGATAACTCAAAAATATCCTCATTGAGTAGTGTTATATTGTCCTTTAAATGTCACCATCTACTCGTGCCCCTTAAATTTATTAATGAATATTTAAAACCCATTTCTAGAATTATCTCTCGTTTAGCCATAAATTAACTAAACTCATCTCTGTTCTTTATTCATAATTCTTTTTGTCTCCTCTTTAGGCTAATCACAATCGTCTCTTTTTTCCCTCTCTTTTGTCTTCTCTTTCATATGAGGATCCTTTCGGATCTCAGCTAATCAATATCTTTTCTCACCTGAAATGGTTGTTTAGATCCTTTTGATTATTTTGACATTGCAGGTGTGGTTAACTATTGCTCTTTATTTCTCCTCTTCTTCTTTATATGTTATTAAAATTAGATATTTATTTCTCTTGTTATTATCAATTTACCTATTACCAGTTTCCTATTTATTGAGAAAATTGAAGGAATGGTGACTTTTAAGTCTTTAATGAATGAACTATTATTTTTAGTAAAATATGCAAAAAAACATTATCTATTGGGAGAACTTAAAAATCCTTGTTGTCAGTATCTTTTTTTTTTATGTCTTTTGTTTTTTACATTGGTGGTGGTGGTGTTGGGGGTGTTGGGGGTGTTGGAACATGTGTTGTTTATGTTGCTGATGGTGTTGGAACATATAGTGTTGTTTCTTTGTTGTTGATGTTGTTGTTGATGGTGTTAGTGGTATTGATAATATAATGCAAAACATGCTTGGATTTCAGATTAGCATGAATGATATGATATGGGGCTATGGAACCATGAATAGTCATTAAGACATGCAAATTAGTGACTAATATATCATGGGGAATTGAATGTAAGCTTGGAGTAACAATTTGGGTAAAGCCCAAGTTTATGAAGATCATGAAATTCATGAACAAAATAATAATTTAGGGATGAGGATGAAAGGATATCCTCATTAAATACCCATATACCTGACTACTTTCGATTCTTAAATTGATGTTTTGATTATTTGGACTTGGAGATGAAAAATACAATTTCTTTATTTTGAAGAACAAAATTTCCATGTCCTTGGAGAATTTTGTTTGTTTTATTGAGAATGAGGTATTTGAGGTTGTTTAGTATTTATATTAATCCTTAAAATAGCTCAAAAGTCATATTTTTGGGGTTAAAAGAGTGCAAAAAGACCAAAAAATACTTAGAAATCGCCTGGCAGTTGCTTAAAAGTAGTCCCAATGACATAGGACATGACTCATGAGGTCTGTCCATGCATCGTGATTTGAGTCATTGTCAGGAACCTAGTTTCAGCCTTTACTACCTAGATCATGACTCTCTCTTAACAACCTATGATGTCTGATCACAAGTCATGATTAGAGTCCTTGTCACAAGGTAGCTTTAATAGTGCTTTAGTATTATGGCCATAACTTTTCATCCCGATAGCGGATTAAGGAAAAATTTATATCGCTAGAAAGGAAATTCAATTATCTATCTATTGCTGTGTCTTGAGATGAAAAATTCATTGTAATCCAAAGTTACAATCATTTGAAGCTAACTATAGTTATATTTTTCTCAAGACCTTAATCGCTAAGAAATGTTTTGACTTGTGTATAAGCTAGGAGCTATTTGTGACCCTAATATATTTCTAAATTACTAATAAAACTACCAAAACATGTGGTTTGATATTTTTATCAACATAATGCATGGTTCAAATATTGTCTTGGATTTTTGGATTGTTACAATATCTCCCCTTGCGGTCAATTGTCCTCTAATGAAGCCTAACTTGGCTAAATGGATAGCAAAATAGTTGTAATCCCTGACATAAAATTCCATAAGTTGAATATGGACATGATGACTGAATTTCCAACTAAAACTTTGACTAGTTTGAAAATTTGGGCACTCATTAGTACAGTATGGTTGACTTCTAAAGTTGTATAAATAACATGATATGGAATTCTAAATATAGATATCTTTTATGGTTGGGACTAATTTAAAGTAGGTGTAAGGGCTCAATTAAATTCACAATTATAATAAATATAAATAAATCAGCCCATGGAATAGGCATATTGATGAAACTTCGTATTGTAAGACAAGATAAAAAAATGGAAAACTATGAAAGCTTATCTATCTGATTGTAAAATTGAATTGTTGTACAAAATGACTCATGCTGAAAGTTTATAACTCAACTGAAGTATCCCTTCAACACTCTTTATCAGAAGTTATAATAAGATTAGGGAGAAAGGAATTTTACACATGATCTGAGTGAGATATCTGAATAAGGATCCAAAATAGGGCTAAACCTACGTAACTTCAAATATAGGCATATAAAACATAAGCTAGGTTATAATTACTATGCCTTGGGCTATGAAACCGCTAACTCTCAAGCTTAGACAAACTTCTCGAATAATCCTTCAACTGCACTTTTCCTTTTAAATACTGCACTGCATTTGGCACCATTTATAATATTCACTACGAATTGATAAATCCTTCCACGGAAGCCTTTATAGAACTAAATTCTCTTACCATTTTCAAGACTAACTCAAAGTCACAAGGTACTACACATGACACGATATTACTAGTCTAATCAACATATTCAATATCTTATGTGTTTTCAGGGCTCTCATCTCAAGAATAATAATCATTACCACTTTAACAACTAACATCAACATCTTACTAGGAATTAACTATCGCACAATGCATTTATACACTTATATACCAACGTGACATTCAATCCTATTATTATGACAACATATGAACTTCTGGGCAACTGACCCTCCAAGGAATGTTCTCATATTCTCTAATACGTTGATAAATAATATTTTTGATGCCTTATCCCTAAGAAGACACACCTAGAATTCTCAATAAACAATATCATATGCCGAAGGTTTGAATTAATTTTCCTTCACACTTATAGACTTAGATAAAACAAGCATACAATAATTTTTCCCTAATAAGGAACATTTACTCACTCCCATCAAAACCATGATTCATCCATTTTTATCACCACTATCTCTACATAAAGTGAGGTCACCAAAAGGTTAGAACATGAGAACCTGAAGCATAAAACAATTCTATACATAACTTTGACACTTAATTGAGTCCTGAGTAATAGAGCATCAAATGCATAGATTTATTCAATAGATATAAAGTGAGAACATACATACCATAATGCAAACTTCACTAGGAACTGAACATACTATAAACCATGAGTACATAAGTCATGAGCTGTATGACTTGAGATTAGAATCCATGAATTTGATGAATTGAAGTCGTACTTTTTGATGAGCAGTTGCTCTTTATATTAGGAACTATAAGCATACTTGATTTTGTATTAAGTACATGAATATGAGCTGCGAGCATAGAGCTAATTTTCAAGGTATGTGTAGAGTCACGTAATGACCAATGTACAAATATTTGAACTAAGATATAAATGATTCGGATATCTTTCTCCTTTACTGCGTTCTGAAACTCACTGGCATCAAAAATAGAATATTAAAACACTAACTTTGTTCCTTGTTCTATCATCTCCCCATTAGATTTAAGCTATCATTTAAGTCTATAGACCTCTATAATAAACTCAAACCGGACTGCAATCACTCTACTAAAGATCTTTGGATATAATTAGTACGCATAAATATTAAACTCCTTCCAAAAAACTATATCTTGAACTATAAACCCCCCTGCTATTACTTCCTTCTGAGATTCAACTTTTAGCTTTCTTGTCATGACCCGGGACTATCCCCTAGTTGTAACATGGTGCTTAGACTAACAAGTGATCACAAGCTAACCCATGTACTAGCATGATACTTGAGCAACTGATTTAGTATATATGAATGTCAAATGACTAAGTGAAATCATAATCAATATAAGATAAGTTGTTTCAATATGATATTGGGAAATTTTACAAGATGGCAAATCTAAAGAAGAAACTCTAATTACATACAATACTTTGACTGACTACCTATGAAGCCTCTACTAATAATGACTATAGGTAGTTGGTACATGGCCCTAACAGTCCCTAATAAATAAATATGATTAATTAAAATAAAATACAGGAACTGTAGCTGACTTGAGTCCCTGAAATAAGAGAACTCATCGCCTACTAGCTGAATGTTGAGAACTACCGGACCCTGTTATGCACGCTACATATGGTACTTACATAATGAACCAATGTTGCAATAAATGCATATATGTGGTCAGTACTTTTGAATGTATTGAGTATGTGAAAAATTCACTAAATCATTAAAATACTTAATGTATGCTTTATAGATGAGGACATAAGCTATTTGTTAAAATATTGATAATTGTCAACTTACATGTCAATTTATGTGCACGACAATCATTGCCAATATATTTACTAATCTTTAAGTCGTGGTTGAATCCATGAGGAATAATGTAAGTGATTATTAGATTATCTTGAAATAATGGATACTCCAAAATTCAACCCTAGAGTACCAGATTATAAAAATGGGTGGTTTGAAAGGTGTCATAGATAATATTTATTTTTGGTATTTTCTACTATTAATTCGGGCTTACGAATAATTTGAGTATAATAAATTAGGAACATATCTTAAGTTTATGTCTTACTAAGGGAAGCTAACATAAGGTTGTTAACAATCAACTTCACTTTTTGTAGATTAAATGTGGGTTGGTTTAGTTAGGGTTTTTGATGCGACCCTTTCAACAAAGCACCAAACTATCACCTATTGATTTTTTTGAATACCAAATTGGTTTATTCAAAAATTTGTAACCAAGCCACAATTTAGAAGTAATATTCACTTAGTATTCAATGTTACTTAGACAAAGTTTGAAGTGAATCTCTAATGGGAGTTTGCTAAGTCCAAAGTTTAATGTAACATTCACTTAGTCTCTCAAATCATAGCCTCAATTTCGAAGTAATATTCACTTAGTCTCTCAAAGGCACCAAAATAATTGCATGTTACTTCAAACTTTGGACTTAAAGCAATCTTTGATGGTAGTTTTCTAATTCTCCACTTAGAAGCCACTCTAATGTATTCTTCACCCAACATTAATAAAATATTTTCTTCTCCAAGTATGGAGGCTAAGAACTAGAAAAAAGTTCCAATAATTGGGCAAAATGGAATCCTCCTTAAAAGGATAGGGTTTGAGTCTCTCAAAAGGAAAATTTGGGAAAAGCTATGTGCATTTACTCCAATGGTAATAACTGAGGCTAGGTTCTACCCCAAGTTTTCACACTACACTTCTTTTCTTCTTTCAATCTTTTTCAGCTCGCATCCATTTATTATCATCCCATTACCTAAGTGTCTGCGTAATGTGGACATTAGTACATTTAATCACAAATATGTGTCATTTACTCATTCAAAACATGGTAATGTGAACAAATGTTTAGTTCGAATGAGTAGTAAATTCACCACTCAGCAGCATCCCCAACTTAAATCCTTGCTTATCCTCAAGCAACATTATCTCTTACCTTGACACAATGCATATTTATGACCACATAGGTTGACCCAATGATCACGACATTAAGATTAGTTACTACCTCAAGTAGCTCTTTAAACATGGGAAATACCATTCTCCTTACACCCCTCAACATAAAAAATTATAATGAAAGTTGTAAAAATCTTTAAAGAGAAATAATACAACAATCACTAATACTCTAGGAGTGACTCACTTTTGACCTCAACCATACTATACTCCTTTTTGCCTCTTTCTCGGATGATGACAAAATCACCCACCTCAACTTGTTCCCATAGCTCCTCAGAAGAAGAAAAATTTCACACACAAAGCTACAAATTATACAACAAGTAATTTAAGTGCAAAACTCTCTCCCTCACAAGAACTCTCTATGCTACCTAGTGTCATACCATAGGCTTGCCTCTATTTTCAATCACCACTACAGTGAATCTAAATGGTTGGATATCTCAAAGGAATTTTTGGGGCTTGTAACATAGGTTTGGGTTAGGTTAGGATGCATTTTGGAACAATCATGGCTTGAACCCTCCTAGAATGTCTACATCATACTTATTTAATCCACCTTTCATTATGGGCCACTTCTTTTCTCTTACAAATGTGCTTCTTTTTATTTCCTTGTTTGACACATTTTCTTCTATTTCTTTTTCTTGAAACATTCATGCATGTCTTTCCTTTGTTGGGTCCTTTCTTTGTTTCTTATTCATTCGTATCAATACTTAATCACGTAGTATTTCACTAACACTTTGTGGCCTAATATTTCATCCTTCAATCTTCACCACCCCCAACATAGGCTTTTAGCCTCAAGTTGTATTTCTAAATTCAAGGAGGGCACGGTTCAAAATAGGGATAAAAATTTAATGGCTCACGATTTGTAACATTGTTGCTAAAGAAAGGTCCAATGGATCAAAGTAGGTGACTATGGCTAACCTTTATGCGCAAGTAGACTTTTTAGGTCAAGTGGGTTTGAAATGTTACAATGATGGCTTAAGATCATTACACCAACCATATACAACCAAAATTATCCTTAAGAGACTAATAGGGCAAGTTTTAGATGACATAAGTATACATGTAATTTAAACAACCAAACTCACCGCACATGGAATGTGTGCTCGCCATGGCAGCTCAACTGCCTCTCACTTTTGAGAAAAAATAGAGTATCTATAAATATATACAACACTAAGATTTTGTAGTCACAAAAATAGAAATAGTTTTGTTACAAGGTTGCTAACAACCATGCCCTTGATTTTTGAAAACTTTTAACGGGGAAGGGGTGTTTGCTTTTGATTTTCACTATTCATAATTTTCTAACTATGGAAACAACCCAAGCCTTAGTCTCACAGTTGTCTTTTATATGGGTAGTTGCATGGCTAATAAGATTTTTCCATAGGTATACAATGTGATCCCAAAATCGGAAATGCTACAGGTACTCAAACTTACCTTGCATTATAACCTTGATGCTATAGGTACTTAGACCTCTCCTACATCAATAGTTCAAAACCTAAACATGGAACTTTCCCTTTAATAATTTTGTCACTCAGTCTATCATAGGGAAAAGTTCGTCATGGGTCAACCTAATCACAATAAAACTAAAGTAGAAAGAAAAAACAAAAATAAAAAGCGAATGACTAATCCATGAAATGTGGGAACCATCAGAGTGCCCAAATGTGGAATCCTAAAAAAACATTATCCATAATGCCATCATAACAGAAAAATATTATCAAAAATATATAGAAATATATCAAACCAGTACAAATCCAAGGGCACCCTCATCTGAAAGGATAGTTGTGTCCTCACTGCATAAGTAATAAAGAAAGAGAATAAGGATGCTACCTGAATCTTTATCAATAACTACTCTCTCCTGCAGACTCTACATCAGCTCCATCGACATTAGCATCTGATCACTCAGTAGGGGCCTCATCATCGCTCTCGACCATAGGAGAAGGTAAGCTATCATGGGGTTTTTGAATATTTCACAGGCCCTTCACCCCCTTTCCATATATTGTTGAAGAATTTTTCCCACTTATTATCACTTTTCTTTATCTTGTTGTGCTATTCAAAAAGATCCCTTTGATACTCTGCTAGTGCTGAGTATTCTCTCTCGAGACTGACCATAGTAGATCCCTGTGTCTCCTTCTTTGTTTTGTGCTTCTCATAATCTGCAAGTTACACATAAGAGTTGCGCCCGGTAGATGTTTCTCCCATCCCCTGAGGAAAAACTAATAATAGATCTTTGATAGTCCTAATATTAATACCAATGCCTTCGAGAGGCCCATCTATGAATGGTCAACAAGATTCGGTCTCCTCTGTTGCTAACTTGCCCAAGTCAACTTTTCACTTTTAGCTCTTGAGAGGTGCACCTTCACCCTTGATTTTGTGTGTAGTGATGTGGGGGATTGGTGTAACCCAAGTATATATGGGATAATCCTCTTCCTCGGTCCTTTTATATAAATCAATAATAAGAGAAGGAAAGGAAAGAAGTGTACCACCTATAATCCTGAAGTTCCTCTATTTTTCATGCATAATCTTTCCCATGTTTAGAGTAATACAAAACATAATACACGCTACCATGTGAGTGAAAATCAGTGCTGGAATTCATATATTTGCATGGAAAAACTCTTTGTAGATGATTTTTAACTTGATTCTGCCCTCTACTGTGAAATCCTGCACAGAAATCCCTCATTTTGTGGCAGCCCAGGAGACCTCTCTATCAAGGCATAGAATGGTAACCATCCAAATACCTATCTTACAACCCTTTTCCTTAATGTTAGCCATGTCTGTATCTAGGAGCACACATACTTCATTTACATGTTTAACTAAAAAACATACCTCCTTCCCCATATTTATTATCACTGGGTTTGAGAGGGACATTAAAAGGAGATCATCATAGAACTCTCTTACCCACTGCTCATTAGCCTCACAGGGGTCCGAGACAAAGAATATCTATCAGGTAGCAGCAAGCCTGTTGAAGAAATTTGGGAATTTTTTGGTCACTATGTCCATGCGAATTCCCCTCTCTAGAGTAGTTTGGTCCATGAAAGGTCACTATAATACTGGCTGTGACATTGTAGGGCCATGAAATGGATGTAGTTTTAGTCTCCCATGCTCCATATGTGTATCATTGAAATCCATACCATTATTAGAATTTTCAAACAAAAACCATGATAGATTAACCAGATAACCTTATGTGGCAAAGTTGGGTTTTAGGGTGAGAAATGGGCATGCAAAATTTTTGCACTTATCTCAAAATTGGTCTTAGTTACGGCAACCACAGACCATATCACCAAGATTACGGATGATTGACCACGATCATTAATATACCATCGCGGTCCTAATGAAAACGATCGTGGTAAATATGACCAAGTTCAACAATTTTTTCACAATCACAGAAACCAGATTTTACACCCAAATTTAGTTCGGATTGAACCATTGATTTTCTTGGTTATGGAAGTAATACCCTAAATGCTAGACTATACCCTCAAAGCATAAGGAAAGAAATAGTAAAATACAATTGGGAATTAAATTATGAACATTGTGTACGTATTAATTTAATAATTTTAGGGCTAAATGTGGGTACTGAAGTCTTCCCCATTGATGTTTAAACAACCTACAATAGCTAACCACAATAACAGCCATACATAAACATGGATTTAGAATTGAAAATAATATTGTTGACCTTTTCCTTCACTATAAGTTCAAATCCTAAAACAATATAAAAAAAGAATTTGGGACCACTTACCGAGTTATAGGATAAAGATGAATGGAAATGCACTACTTGGACACTAAACAATTGCTTATGCCTTAGAGAATTTGAAAAAGAGCTGTAGGGGAGAAAGGTAGCGTGATAGCCTTTTTAAACTGCCTTGACTACTATTATGGTCAAATGTTTGCAATCGCGAACATGCGGCTACAGCGATCATGGAGATACGGGCCGCGATCGCAGTATGAGACTAAATTTTTGGTTATTTTCATTAAACTGCTCAATTCAAACATGATAATTTCACACATTCCCTTTTTCAATTTTCTATCTACACTGTTTTTAGCACCACAACTTTCATGGATTACGTAAGGACAAAAATAAAATCTACTTTATCATGCATAAATAAAAGGATACATGCCAGTTTTTTAACATGATGGGGTCCCTCGTATTGAGTGCTTAGTTTACCATCATGGCACAAAACCTTTTCAACTACCTTTTATGTTTCCACTTAGAAGATTTGAAACTTTGTCCTAACTTTTGCTCAGTATGCCTTGAGCAGCAGAGAGACAGAAAATTTAGATTTTCCAAGATATAGCATTATAGAGACGGGGATATGACGAGGAAGCTTCTGTCTCGCCACATTGAATACTTAAACCTTTTACCTAATTTCATATCAAATTTATGATTTAGCTTCTTATGTAAAGGTATAGGCTACTAGTTGTAAATTGAAAGTTGAGCACCTAGACCTTTGATTGTAGGTTTTCCATCTACTCTTTTGGGATGTAAAATCCAAAAATGTAGGGATGATACACCTTTTCCCCACAATAAAATCATTTGCCTAGGTATTTTGATTCTCAGCATCCTCTAAGCACAGTGTTTAGAAGTGGCTTGAATGAGGTCAATCCCTTTATTCTAGAATTGCATCTTTATTTTTATCTTTACCCTAAAATAAAATAGAGTCATCATAAGAGTTTTTCTTGGCTTTATCTTGTCTCTAGTACAATTTCTTTGATTCTTGCATCTTCAAAAATATGTTGTTCAGTAAGTTGTAATATCACTGAAGGTTCTTCAATACCAAGTGCATAATTACCCACATATCTTGGTTTCTCTTCTTGATCAACCTAATCTTGGAAAGTTGGAAAAGTAATCGTATTTGAAAGACTAGCCTCCATACCACTTCTTATATTCTTGCAATTTTATCTTTACCTGTCCCCATGGATCGATGCATGAGATGTACATTATCCATATTGTTTCTACCCGATCAGAGATAGTTTGAAGCAAAGCTTCAAAACAATTGTAATTGGCAAGTTATTGTTTCTTGATTTCATTTTGAGACATATCAAACTCTTTAAAAGAGCTAGTAATTGTGTTACCATAATTAGGGGAGGCAAAATATCGATATTCACTCCAATATCCATCTCGATTACTATAGAAATAACAATTATACTCCCTATAAGATCGAGTTGGTGCTTCCATCTCTATCCGGGGAGAATATCTATAATCTCACCTAAAGTAGGGTCTTCCAAAATATGGACATGGATCTTCAAGAGAGGTTTTCCACCTGCCAAAGTCATATTTATCCTAAGATGGGGTGTAGTAAATAAACAAAAACAAAAATCTACCTAACATAAGAAATAAAAGGAAACCACTAACAATAATTTACAAGTTTGAATTTAAGGATGTAAGTAAAAACTTCCAAACTAACACAATACGCTAAATTGTTGACCGATAATGACTTTTCGTATTTTCTAGCATTAATTCGGGGCTATAAATAATTAGTGTATAATTAATTAGGCACGGATCTTGGGGTTTAGGTCTTACTATGGGAAGCTAAGATGAGGGTGTTAATAATCAACTTCACTTTTAGTAGATAAAATGTGGGTAGGTTCGGTTAAGGGTTTTAGTGCTAGGCTTTCAACCAAGCACAAAAATATCAACCATTAATTCTCTCGAATACCAAATGGGTATGTTAAAAGATTTTTAAACAAGCCTAAACTTGGGCAACTCAATTTCTAGGTTGATGCCTAAGTCAAAGCCATCCAATAATTTATACTTATCTCTAAGATAACAAAAAGGAAATAAGTATAATCTAAGTAATTATTACTAAATGATCATGTCACCTTTAACCCCTCTTTCTAGGATGGTCAAAGGATATAGGTTACCCACATCGCTTTGTCAAGGATGATGTAGGAATTAGCAAATTTGTGGCTTTCACTAACAAATTCCATGTTATTATAAAGCATCTACAAAACTCATAAACATGAACTCCTAATTGAAGTTAACAATAACAACATACACACTTTAACTCTATTTATACATAGCCCCAAGAGGAAAAACTAGCTACTCATAAGATAAATAAGTAATGATATACCCAAGATCTTAATTAATTTGATTTATAGGATACTAAGTGAATGTTACTTCAAATATTAGACTCAAACAAATCTTAAATGGGAGTTTATTAATTCTCCACTAAGAAGCTACTCTAATGTATTCTTCACCTAAAGTTAATGCAATATTTTATTGCCCAAGCATGGAGGCTAAGAACTAGAACAATGTTCCAATAATTGGGAATAATGTAATCCTCACAAAAAGGATAGGGTTTGAGTCCCTCAAATGGGAAATTTGGGAATAGCTGTGTGCATTTACATCTTTGCTCTTTACTGCTTTTTCTGCTAGGGCATGATCACAGGATCTTGTTAACGATCGCTGCTACCGCGAACACGTGCAGAGTCATATGATCATCGAATCTGAGGCTATGTTCTTCTCCAGTCTTTCAAACTACACTTCTTTCCTTCTTTTGATCTTTTTCAGCTTGCATCCATATATTATCATCCATTTATACAAGTTCCTATGTAATGTGGATATTAGTGCATTTAATCTTAAATATGTCTCATTTACTTATTTAAAACATGGTAATATGGACGAATGTTTAGTGAAAATAAGTGGTAAATTCACGGCGCATCAAATATTCTTTTAATTCATAGCTATACATAAAAGGTATAAGATAATGTGAAATTTCTAAATCTTGAGCTGAAAATATTTTTGTAAGTTGGAAAGCACTAGAAGAATGAATATTATATTTAATCTTAGATTAAAGTTGACTATGCTGGACAACTATACTGAGGGTAATATATGAATACTTAGTATGAATGCTTGAATATGTAAAATGAATACAAGACCAAGTAAAGCATATGCTAAAGTAATCTATAAAACTAAATGATTAAATAGCTGATAAATAGAATTCTTGGTCATGCAAACCTGAGCTGATGAGGTCTAAATACTAAACTGAGTCTATAGGAGATAACATTTAACCGATATTCCCTAATTTGAGCTAATTGGAGTCTAACCTGTAACACCAGTTGTATGGGTGTCAATAACTTAACACGGTTATTGACACTGGATATATGGATCTACTATATTACTGTCCCAAACGACTAACGTATCACCATCAAATAATAGGTTCCCCTAAGAAACTATCAACCATCTACTGGTCTGAGAACTCTGATACCTACACAAACTACTACTATGACCCAAGGCCACCCCCTAGTCGCAACATATTGATTAAGGCCACAAGTGACCTCAAGTTAACCCATTATTTTTTACCTGCTGTGAGTACTAAATAAAATAATAATAAAGTACTAAATATGATGTGCTAGCTTTATGATATCACATTTAAGATTTTTAACTTGGAATAATTGTAAGTCCCTAAGTAACTATTATTGCTTTAGATCGTATTTCATTTGATTTTGTAGAAAAAGTCAAGATGTTTGAAAACCAAAGAAAACAATAGCGAAAAGGACAATTTTGGTGAAGTAGAAATAACAAATAAAGAAGCAATGTTTTAAAGAAATTAGTTGGCGACTTGAGTGACAAGTCGTCAACAAGTTGACAAGCCATTAGTTTCATCGTCATCCTTACATAGAATGGTATTTACATAAGAAGTCAGTTCATGAATTGTCTTTGAAGTCATTAATAAGTTGAGAAGTCGTCATCCTTATGCACATTATAGATTTTGAATAACCAAGTTGATGCTTGGCTAACAAGTTGTCAACAAGTGGACAAGCTGTCAGCCTTACTATCAACTGTTGTGCATAAATTTTTGGTTTTAAATTTTGAATTTAGAAAGATAATGCTATTTAAAGTATCTTTTAGGTTTTCATAGGGTATTTTGAACTTTATTCAGAAAATATTAGTTTACATGTTGTGGCTGGAAGTTTTGAATTCAGTTTTTCATCGTTGGTTTATCTTTGAGAAAATTCTATTTAACATGAAAGAGAACAATATTTTATTCTATCTTTTGTAAACATAATTGCTTTTAATTACAGATTCAGTTGTAGATATCCCTTTCTATTTCACAAGGAACTAAATCCCACAATTAGAGTTGTGGGAGCTATGATTATTTTTTTTTTGATTCAATTGTTTGTTGAGATTCAATTGACTATGGTATTCATCTTTACAATTCTATAGTATTACTTATTTTCTATTGGTTGCAAATAATAGAATTAGCCTTTTGTTGGCTTGCTCGAATTAAGAAATCAATTAAAGAATGTGAATTATCAACGAGGATTTGGAATGGTTAATTTTCTATGTAAGAGTTAATGTTGTAACAAGATTAATAAACTTAAGATAAAATCAGTGAAAGTAGAAGGTTTTCATAAGTTCAAAAGAATTAGGGAGCTGAAGTTCTAAGTAGGTTGAAAACCACTTAGAATAGCTGTCGGCAGTGATAATTTGATATCTTACACAAGTCACGGGAATCAAATACTAAATTGGTTGTTCAATCAATTTATTATATATAGTGATCACAACTCTAGTTCAACAGCATCATCGAACTGAAATACTACAAAATAACCTTTGTGTTCTTAAATTGCATTGAAATATCAATGATAGATTGTTTGATAAAAATCTCAATTAAAGGAAACTATTGACCACTAGTCAGTTAAATTAAAAATCATCTTACTTAACACCATATTTTCTATGGGATTTGACCTCAACCTAGTTGGGTTATATATTTAACAACGACTCCTTACTCTTTCATAAACTAGGTGTAATTCGGGCATATTAATATGTGGAAGCTGAACTGATATAATTACAATCAAGGTGGGATAATAAAACAAATGCTAACATGTCTTTATTACTGATAAAATAATATTGAAAACAAATATGAATATCAGATGTCTAAATATCTGAACATCTTAATATCTGAAATATCTAGTCTAATATCTAAATATCTAATCATCTAATCTAAAACCCTCTAAGACATGTGGAGTTCATGGAAAAAATACCAGACTAACTCCAACTTACTAAAATAAAAGACATACTAAAAAAAAGCTTAACATAACTTATCCTAATGGATGAGGAATCACCACAACTACTACTGAGTGTGTCTAAGATGACTAAAGGAAGTCGAGGAACTAAGCGTTCAATTCTATATTGTGAAATCAATATAGCACAAAAGAGTGTATTCGGTTAGTACTTTGAATGTAATGGTACGTGATATAGGGACTCTCTGAAATTCATATGGATGCTGAGCATGGATGCATGAATATGTAAAAAGAGAATGTAAGACCAACTAAATCATATTCTAAAATAATGGGTAAAACTGATTGACTAAAAAGCTTATAAATTGAATATTTGGTCGTACAAAGATGAACAAATATAATCACAGTACTGACTGCAACTGTGGGAGCTATAATTTAACTGACATACAGCAATATGAGATAATAAGGGTCTAGCCTATAACCCTAGTTTTAAGGGGGTCAATACTTATCCACGGGGAATATAACAAGTTGTGTGGATATACAAAATTGGTGTACCAAAGGACTAGAGTATTAGTCCTCTACTAGTAGGTGACCCCTAAGAGAGTGTTACCCCTCTACTTGTGGGTGACATCTCATAACCTATGATGGCTACATAGTTCTGGAACATAGGGATTTCTACTAAAGGTCATAGTCCTCTACTGGCGGGTGAGTCTTCATCCCTAGGTTCTCTCGTTTCTAAAATCTAATCCCAACTAAACTGACACTAGTACTAATTAAAGTTAACTAGACATCCTAATTGATAAGTGCTCATCATGAAAATAATAATCTGTATGTGATGATAAAGTCTTATGATCTTACTGACTTGTTAGTTGAAAATCGAAACATGTATAAACATATAGGTATCGGGTGTTCATTATCCTCAAGCAATGAAAATAATTTAAATTCAATAATACTATCACAACTTTATAAGGTAATTCATGTTTCATAGAACAAAAACATAATACACTCGACTAATCTGATAAGCTCTACAAATTTGAGTATAGGGGTGTGTTAGACTTATGAAGACAACATGCTCACATGATTTAATTCTTAACTTATTAAATTGACCTGGTATCAACTGAATAGGGTTAAGTAATTCAGCTTCACAACATATAATAACATGATTTTTCATGGGAAATACATTGGCATGGATTTAATTAAAACTGCTAAGAAAAACATGGGTTGAATTCATAATTAACATGGATATTTTCATAAAAGAGGATAAAAGTTTCACACTTTAACTGAAAGAGATTTTGGGACTTAATGGGTGGATGAAACCCATTTATGAATATCCCACATAACTTAATTTCTTAAATAATTGAAGAAAAAGATTGGAATTGGAAACATGAATGGTCAATCCTTGGGTAGAGGCTTGATTTTATGTTCTTATGAAAGAGAATGGTTTAATGTATGATAACTGATGTGGAAAGGGCAATTGATGCCCTTTTTGGGTCTTAAGTTTGTCACATTGATGGTTGAGGAAAGAGGAAAAGGAACAAAATACCCCCCATTAAGTTAGTAAAAAGATAGTAGAAAACACAAACTTTGGGTCACAGAAGTTTTTAAAGACGCTACCCTGTGTGACACAATGTGTATCACGGAGGCTAACTTTTAGTACACGCCATGTAGTGTAGAGTTCCTACCTCCGTGACAAGCTTATATCATGGAGGGATTATGCCTCTGTGGTCTAATAATACCTGAACCTATTCTCAAAATATTGAAACTCTCCCGGAATACCCTTTCAGCACCCGTAAACACATTATAACTCAAAAATAAATGTTTTAGACTCACTAAGGCCAAAAACAAAATATTCGCATTCCTGGGGTCTTACAATTTATAATTGTTTTGTACTTAGTGTAAAATAAATTCCTTGGACCAGTTAAACATGCATCTAGGAGCTGGAAACATGTCTAGAATCTTACAAGGTATTAAAATATGTCCTTCTTGAGATCTTTGATCCCTAAATAAAACTTGTTCAGCTGAGATAATAATAAAATTGGGATTATGCGCTGAATAATTATGAGTTGAGTCATGATTTAATAACTGAATCTAAAACATGATACATGGACTTAACTGAATTCATTAATGCATGGAATGACATGAGGATGGTGGGATAGCTGAGATAGAAGACAAGATAATCAATTTAAAAGAAACCATTACCACAAGCTAAATTTGATTTCATAAAGAAAATATTTTTATACATGGCTCGCATATCTTCTACTGCTTCCCAAGTATCTCCCTCAATAGACTGATTTGGACATAGCACTTTAACCTAAGGAACTACTTTATTCTTCAACTTACGAATCTAACGGTCAAAGATCTAAACTGGCACTTCTTCCTAAGAAATACTATCTTACATATTCATACTCTCTGAAGGAACAACAAAACCTGATTCACCAATATATTTCCTTAGCAAAGAGATATTAAACATCGGTTATACTGATGCTAAATCTACAGTCAACTCTAAATCATAAGCTACCTTCCCAAATTGGCTCAAAATTTTATATGGGCCCAACATAGTAGGGACTAATCTTCCCCTTCTTGACAAATATATTAAACCCTTTCATAGCTGAAATTTTCAAATAAACCAATTCATCAACATCAAACTCAAGGTCTCTTCTCCTCACATTTGCATACGATTGATGCCGACTTTAAGATATCTTTAATATTTTTTGAATTAACTGAACATTCTCCATCATATCATAAAGTAAATCTAGACCTATAAAGGAGGCGTCACCTGCTTCAAACTAACCAATAGGAGATCTACATCTTCTTCCATAGAGAACTTAAAATGGAACCATCTAAATATTAGAGTGATAGCTATTGTTGTAGGCAAACTCAATCAAAGGTAAATGTTCATCCCAGCTACCCTTATAGTCAATAACATAATACCTAAAAGTGTCCTCTAAAGTTTGAATTGTACGCTCTGTGGTACTATCAATCTAAGGATGAAAGATGTACTGAAATGAACTTATGTACCATGACCCTTCTGAAAAGACTTTCAAAAGTGGTAGGTAACCTCTATTGAGATGATGGCCAAAGGAACCCCATGTAAGTTTACAAGCCCCTTGAGGTAGAGTCTACCATAATCCTCAGCTTAATATGAAGTATGAACTGATAGGAAATTTGCTGACCTAGACATTCAAAATAGAATAACCCAAATTAAATCATCTTATCAATGCATACAAGTCAACTCTATCATAAAATACATGTTCACCACCTCCCACTTCCAATTAGGGATGCTAAATTCCTAAAGCATACAATGAGGCATCTATGTCTCAACCTTAACATATTGATCATTCAAGAACTTAGCCATAAATTTTGCAGCATGTTCTTTCATACAACTCCACTAATAGAATTTCTACAAATCGAGGTAAATCTTAGTGGCTCTTGGGTGGATACAATATCGTACTCCATGCTCTATAATTAATATTCGTTGTCTCTAACCATAAACATAAAAAAACACATAACCTACCTTGGCAATGAGTCACACCATCTCCTCCTTATGCGAGAACCTCCACATTCTGATCTCTAACTGCCTCCTTCAACTTTCTATTCTAAACCCACGTACTATATTCGAATGAATCAACCAATGAATACCTATATTAGTAAGATGATGTACCACATGGACTAACTCCTCTACACCCATCTAAAAATATGCAACACTTCCCATTGATAGTATTCGAATAGCATCAACCACTATATTTTTCTTACCCAGATGGTACAATTTAAGCCACCTTCTTTGGTAAAGATTTAGATCCTTATTAGTGAACACATACTATAAACTCTTATGTTCCGTTAATATATCGACATGAACCCCATAAAGGTAATACCTCCAAATTTGTAATACAAAGATAACTGCTGCCAACTCAAGGTCATGGGTCTGGTAATTCTTCTCATGGGTTTTAAGTTCTCTAGAGGAATAGGTTATGACCTTACCTTGCTGTATTAACAAACATCTAATAAAAACTCTAGAAGCATCGCAATATACTAAAAACCCATCTTTGTCTACTGTAAAAGTCAAGACTGAAGTGAAAGTGAGTTGAGTCTTCAACTCTTAAAACTCTTCTCACAGGAATCTGACAACTAAAGTTTAACTGCTATGGCTTACTTGAGACATGGGAGAAGAAATAGAGGAAAATCCTTCAAGGCACCATCTGTAGTAACAAACTATACACAAGAAAATCTTGATATCTAATGGAGAAATAGGTATAGCCTAGTTCCTTACTAGTTTGGTCTTTCGAGAATCAACTCGAATACAATTACAAAAAATGATCTAACAATGGAAAACTATTAATCTCAACTACAATTTCCACTACATAAGGGTCAGTGATGTAATCCTTAAATTATCTACATGATCACTCTCACTATGGGAATAGATAAGAATGTCAACTATGAAGACTAAGACAAATATATCCAATTACTACTTGAACACCTTGTTCATCATGTCCAAAGTAGATGCAGGAGCATTCATTAGTTCAAAATACATGACTAAGAATTCATAGCGACCATACCGAGTCCTGTAAGTGTTTTTAAAATTTTACTTTCTCTAATGATAGTCGAGTATGAGGTCCATCTTAGAAAAATAGCTTGCACCTTTAAGTTGGTCAAAAAATTCATCAATTTTTGGTGGAGAATACTGATTAATGATTGTGACTTTGTTCAACTGACGGTAGTAATGCACATTCTGAGGGAACAGTCTCTTTTGTGAATGATGAAAACTAGAGCACCCCATAGAGAAACACTAAGCTTGAACCTTATATAAAATATCTTTCAACTATTTCTTTAGTTCCTTAAGCTTCACTAGAGCCATTTGTAAGGTGGAATTAAGATAGGCTGGGTATTAGGCAAGAGTTCTATTCAAAAATAAATTTCTGCTTTAAGAGAATGTCCAGGAAGACAATTGAGAAACACTTATGGAAACTCAATCACAACTATAACTGAATTAAGAGTCGAAGTTTTAGGATTTTATTCCTTGACTCAGACGAGATGGTACATACATCCCTTGGATATCATCTTTCTTGCCTTAAGATAGAAGATAAACTAACTTTTAGGCATTGAAGTACTACCCCTCAATTTAATAGTAGGTTCATTGGGAAACTGGAACTGGACAATTCTATTTCTACAACTAACTGAGGCAAAGCATGCGTGGAGCCAATCCATGATGAGATTGATATCAAAATCAATCATCTCTACTCCACAAGATTAATTGAAGTAACTTTTTGAGACACTGCGATCGAGCAGTTTTTGTATACCTATATGGATATAGCGTAATTACCCACTGGTTAATATCTCTCCATAAATCTTATAATTTGGGCATGGTACTCTTCCCTTATGTAATTTTTTAAGAGCATGAGATTTAATTTATTGTTCATGATATTATTATTGTGGATTTGAAACAATAGTTGAGGGTTTTTAATGTTATGAATTGAACAATACTTCTCATGGCTTATATATATAATTTTCTTTCTTATAATATCATTTTGATCTTATGGGTGCATATGTATGGTGAATAAACTAGGGAATTGTGACTTTCTCAAAATTGTGACTTTTGAAGTAGTTATGAACCCACCCCTATAATGCAAAATTAGTTTTGATTATGAGAAATATGGGAATTTGTAAAATTGAATTATTCATGAACTAATGCATGAAATAAAAAAGTATTTGAAATACAATCATATGATTTAATAAACATAGGGAGTGGACGTTCCCTAATGTTTATTAATGAACAAAGGGATTTGTTCTCCATAAGTTAATGAAGGTTGTTTTGGCATGATGTGTTACTATGGAAGTGTAGTTGGTATGATGATATCACCAATGAATGACTAAATGTGTATTCTAGTTTATTGAACAGTCATGTTTAATAACTATTTTAATTAGGCTCTAATAAGGGTTGTGCAACTAAGTCGTGAAACTATAGGTTCGAATGCCCCTACGAGAAATCGCATTGGCTGATGTGGGGGTAAAAGTGACTAGGGAGTTTTTAGTTCCCCATAAATCTTAATATTATTGGGTGTTTGAGTCACCTTGATATATATTATATGGTTTGAGTCCATTATATATATATATATATAAGATTATTCTCTATTTTAAATGGCTACACGCAGTAGGGCCCAACAGGGCATGAGAGCTATGGCGCATATAGTTTTTGTGTACTATTATATCACTATTGAGATGCACAATCTATGCTTTATTTATAAAATTATGGTAAGACATGTTCCCTATCCCAAAATGCTATATATATATGTGTGTGTATATACATATGATTATGTGTGGTGCCTTTTAAATCATTTTAAACTATTGATCATATAATTATGTTATACTTATTTCTGAGTAGATGCTAGTGTTCACCCCAATAACTATTTTTGAATGTTGTATCCTAGGTGATGCAGGAATTGGTTATTTTTTCAGTCCTCCTACTCTATAACTTAGATTTGGGATCAACTAGAGAGTCAAATTAAAATAATGAGCTTCCATACTTTTGAAGACCATATTTCATGTTTATCATTTACTTTACATTTTGTTATTTAATTTGCCTTAATTTTTTCTATGGCCAAGGGCATGTACCGATCAAATATTCTTTTATTTTGATTAGAGGCTTTATCAGACTACTATTTTCATGTGTGGTATCGGTATTAGTACTGGTATTGGTATTGACACTGGTATCAATGGGTTTATTACAAACTAATTTTAATGTCTTTAAATTAATATTGTCTTATCTTGTTATATATTCAAAATTCAGCCAACCTTAGGGGTGATTTTTTTTTTTGGCTAGGTGTAGGGGATGATCTCTGATTAACATGGGACTTGAGACACCCATCATGTCCAGGCCCTAGTTTGGGTTATGACAAAAGTGGTATCAAAGCCTTTCTTTGGGGTCATTAGGTGTGCATGAAAGTCGTGTAGAGTAGAGTATCATATATGGATGTGTAGCACACCAAACTTTTAAGGGGGAAGCTATGAGAAATTTAGGAATATTTATCTTTCTTGTTGTTCTATTTCAATCTATAGAGTCTAAGGTCTTGATTCTCTTTAATTCTTTTTTATTTATTTTTCATATTACGGATGTGTAGCACGCCAAACTTTTAAGGGATAAGCTATGAGATATTTAAGAATATTTCCCTTTATTGTTGTTCTATTTCAAGCTATAGAGTATAAGGTCTTGAGTCTCTCTAATTCTTATTTATTTGTTTATCAAATTATACCTCCCAGATAATCTAAAGCTCATGGAAACTCTTCTGTCCAACTATAGGAAAATGCTAATAGGACATACCCTACTTATGGGGTATAGACCCAATTTAGAGGTCCAGTTCCTGATTGCCCTCTTGGAATACCACTGGTCCCCTCTTATCCTCCTTGAGCTCCTCTGGCTGCTTTGTCGAATGTGAATTTCAGCAATTCGTTCATATATTGGTATAGTTTGTAGCTTTTTAGTCTATGTGTCCAGCTTCTACTTTCCATCTGCCAAGGCTATGAGGGTTGGCTAATTTATGAGATTGTGTCCTCCTATGTTTACTGGTATTAAGGTTGAGGAGAATCCTCATTGTATTATCAATAAGATTAATAAGATCTTTCACTTTATGCATGCTACTAATGTGGAAAGTTTACAATTTCAGCCTATCAACTGAAGGATATAGAATACTAATTGTATAAGGAGATGTAAAAGTCTAGGGGAGATGATGCCGAATCTACACTGTGGGATGATTTCTATAGTGGTTTTCTTCACCACTAATTTTCTTACGAGTTGAGGAAGGAAAAAGTAGAAGAGTTTATTAATAAGAATCAAGGTAGGATGACGGTCAAGAAGTATGCCTTAAAATTTCATCAGTTGTCCTGATAGGCTCCTGATTTAGTGTCTACAATGAGGGATAGGATGAGGAAATTTGCATCTATATTTCCCTATGATTTTCTTTAAAGAGTAAGGATTCCTTATTGAATAGGGTTATGGTCATCTAAAGATTGGTGGGTTATACGCAGTAGGTTGATGAAGATAAGAAGATAGCTGAAATTGTAGCTAAAAGAATTTTAGATTTTCTGATCCGGGTGGAGGTCAATAGTAGAATAGTAGAGATGGTAGAAAGTGGTCTGAGAAGAAGTGGGGGACTTCTTGTTCCTACTCTACGACTAGATCCCCGTATCCAAAGTAGTTAGCTGATCATCATTCCTAGAATGATTTTGGATTTATGGCATAAGTTGCCTAGTCTTAGGCTGGTGGGTCTCAATTCGCTTCATCATATCCTTCATGTAAATTCTATGGGAAGGTGCACGGTGGTTTTTGTGAATAAGGGAGTAACAAGTGATTTAAATGTTGTTAGATTGGTCACTTGAAGAGGGATTTTCCTTCTAAGGTTGCTTCGGAGGGTAAATAAGATTCCTATTTCCACTTCCGCAACTGCTACAACAAAGGGTACTGCTTTTTCTTCTAGTACAAGCACTGGCCAAAAGTTCTTGTATGCTCTTGCTACCCGCCAAGACTTAAGGCATCTTTCGATGTTGTCACTGGTATGTTACGACTATTTTCTCATGATGTGAATTTACTTGCTTCATCTAGGTCTACACTATATTTTGTTACCCTATTTATGGCTGTGCATTTTTGTTTTGGTTCAGAGTGTATCCTAGATCCTTTTTATATTTCTAACCTGGTGGGTGACTCTATGTTTGCTAAAAGAGTCTATAAGGGTTGCGTGGTATCTCTTGGTCGTAGAGATACTCTGGTAGATCTAATATACTTAGACATAGTTAATTTTGATGTCATGATTAGGATGGATTGGTTCCATTCGTGCTACACCTTCTTAGATTGTCAAACTCGTAAGGTCATATTTAAATTCCATAATGATCCAGTCATTGAGTGGGAATTTGGCTTTCTAGGCCATAAGGAATGTTCATATCTTAGAGCTCGAAAGTTGATTTCCAAGGGATTACACTATTATTTGGTCCTGGTTAAAGATTCTAACTGTAATACCCCAAAAAATGCAAATGAATATTAGCCCCATATTTCAAGCTTATGCATAGTACATCATGGTTCTTTGGTAGTTTCATGATCAAGTTTGACGTCAATTAAGGTCTCAAACACGTCTTAGCTATTAGGCGAATAAAAACACTCCTTACCGATTGAATTCTTGGGATAGATATTGGTATAGTCAACTTCAAATGTGCATATCTCTCATTATACTGTGAATTTTTGGGCTAATGACCCACGAACAGATATAATTGAATTAGATTTCCAACGATAGCAATTTTGCCCAAATCCAAAATTGGACCAAAAACTTATACCCATTTTACTGTAGTATGTTAGCTTGGCAACTATGTGACAACATGAGCTGATGAATTATCATATATCTGATGACATATTAGCTAATGTCATCAACCTTAGGTAAAAAGTTATAAATTTCAGCATGAAGTGGCAACATGAGCTGACGACTTATCACATATGTGACGACATCAGCCCAATGTCATTAGTCGTAGAATTCAGCATTTTCCAAACGGTTTTGGAGGGGTATTTTTGTATTTTCCCTTCACCCCAAATCTCCATTAACACTGAATTTAGACTCCATTTAACCAAAATACATTCTTTTCTCTCAAGTTTTTTCAAGAACAAGAAGAGGGGTTTCCAATTCAAGATCCAAATCTCAAGGATTCTTTCATCAATCTTCCAATAGTTTTAGTTACAGATCAGGACTATCAGATACAATCATTCAGTCTCAATAATAGAACTTAGATAGTTCTACAGAATTCAGGAATGTCAGATTCAGTCACCTCAGAATAAAATGGAACTTAACTAGTTGTATCAGAAACTAGACTGTCTGATACAATCGCTCGGTATTAGTTATTTCAATTTTATGATCAATAGTATCTCCTGTTATAAGTACTTAGATTCATTAATCATGTTATCACGAACTCAGTAACTGTTACTATGTATTCACGCATTAATTCTCACGTTCATGTTGTTTGGTCAGTTATTATAGTTCATGCAAGTAAACCCTTTGCATTCAGCCTATCTCACATGCATACCCGTATAATCAATTGTACTAACGCATTTGTGCTATGGTGTTTTATACCATAGGTTCAGAAGCACCAGCTCAAGAGCTTTAGTAGCATTCTATTACTCACCAGTTAGAGTCAGTAGTAAGAACTCATCCTTCGAGGAATTGAACATTATCTTATCATTTCAGTATTTAGTTTATTTTAGTAGTTGGAGTTAGTTGGGGACATTTCCTATCAACTCCTTTTTCAGATATTTAGAGGCTTTACAAACTATCATGTTTAGTCAGTTCATTAGTTTGTTTTGGGTATTTCATACCCCACATAGATGTTATATTTTATTAGATATTGTGTCTTAGTTTTGAAACTCACGGCCTTAGAGCCATTATTTCTACATGGGCATAATATATTATGCATTTTTCGGGTACAAAAATCAGTCATGGGTTAGATAGTTGTCCTTCTGATTCATGAGCACCGTGTAGAATTCCAAGTACTAGATTCAGGGCGTTACAAACTTGGTATCAGAGCCTAAGGTTCAATACTATCCTAGGAAGTATACAAGCCACATCTAGTAGAGTCTTGTGCATAGGTGTATTGCGTGCCACATTTACGAGCAGAAGGCTATAAGATATTTGAGGAACAATTTCCTTTCTTTTAGTATTCATGCCATGCCAGTGAGCATAATCTCAAGCTAATTTTTCAGTCTAATCTATTTCTCCCTTTCTTCTGTAGAACATGTCTCCTAAAAGAAGAAATAGGAATCTGCCAGCCCCTCAACCTGAAGAACCTTTGGACAAACATGGTTCTCATGAAGAGTTCAGAGCTGCATTCACTACTCTTACTTAGTCAATTATTATTCTGAATGAATGACCAGTTGTCCTTCTGGCCAACCTAGTGAACAATTAACCTGTAGTTAGGATTTGGAACTTCACTCGAATGAATCCTCCATTCTTTCTCGAGTATAAGTCAGATGAGGACCGTCAGGAATTCATCGATCAGGATCAAAAGGTTACAGACAACATAGGAGTTAATCCTAGTGAGAGTGCTGAGCTTGCTGCATATCAGTTGTAGGATCTTACCCTACTTGGTACAAGTAGTGAAAGTCAAAAATGTCAGTTGATGCGGAACCTATAGAGTGGGAGGAGTTTGTTACCATATTCTTAGAGAGGTTCTTTCCCCTAGAGCAGAGAGAAGCTAATGTGTTAGAATTCATCAACCTCAGTTAGGGCAACATGACGGTGAAAGAGTATTCTCTTAAGTTTACTAAATTAGCTAGGTATGCCCCTCATGTGGTTGCAGACAGCAGGGCCAAGATTAGTAAGTTTGTTTTTGGGGTGAATGATAGCGTGGTCAATGAGTATAGCTCTGCAATATTGAATAGTGACATGACTTTAGCCAGGCTTGTGATTCATGCTCAGTAGATAGAGGAACACAAAATTAAGATAAGGGACAAGTAAAATAAGAGAGCAAGGATAGGTTGTTTCATCTTCGCTCAGCCCAAATCAAAAGAAGGAAATCGTTCTCAATTTAGTCCTATTTCATTAGTTCCAGATCATTATTTGGGTAGTGCTCTAGCTCCTAAGTTCAGGGATGGTGATAGAGATAGGGTGCCAGGCTCCAATTCTCTTTGTAGTATCAGTAATACCCGAACTAATATCCTTTGTCAGACTTGTAGTAAGAACCACAATGGTGTTTGCATAGCTTGCAGCGAAGTTTGTTTCTTATATAGCAAGACAGGCCATAGTGTGAGAGATTGTCCCATTTAGGTTATCAGGGTCAGCAGAATCATTTCTCAGCTCAATTTGGTCGCCCAAATTAGCAAGTTGCAACTTCTAGTGCTACTAGTGGGCAAAACCCAAATAGACTTTATGCTCTCAAGTTCTGACGGGATCAAGAAATTCTCCTGATGTGGTTACTGGTACGTTAAAGATTCTTCACAGGCATATTTATTCCTTACTAGATCCCAATTTATCCAGCCACTCCCAAAATTATAGCAGAGCCTTTTATAGTCTCTACCTAGTAGGTAAAACCATCATAGCCTAATGGGTATACAGGAACTGTCCGATTATGATATTTTAGAAAGTCACTTTAGTAGACTTAGTCGAAATAGAGATGACTGATTTTGATGTCATTCTCGACATTGATTGGCTTCACTTCTGCTATGCCATAGTGGAATGCAAAAATAGAGTAGTCTAGTTGCGGTTTCAAAATGAGCCCATCCTAGAGTGGTGGGGCAGTACTTCAACGTTTAGAGGTCAGCTTATTTCCAACCTTCGGGCAAGGAAAATGATGTCTAAAGGATGTGTCTATCAACTTGTTCGAGTTAAGGACTCTAGTTCCAAAACTCTAAGTCTTGAGTCAGTCCCAGTCGTGAATAAATATTTAGATGTCTTTCCCAAAGATCTTCCCAAAATTTCTCCCAAAAGGGAAATAGACTTTGATGTTGATATTCTTCTAGATCTCAGCCTATATCTATTCGTCCATTCAAAATGGCTCCAGTAAAACTCAAAGAATTGAAAAAGTAGTTGAAGGATCTCTTATATAAGGGGTTCATCAGGCCCAACATGTCCTTGTGGGGTGCACCAGTCTTATTTGTGCTCTTGTGCATTGATTACTATCAGCTCAATAAAGTCACTATAAAGAACAAGTATCCACTTCCCCGTATTAATGACTTATATGACCAACTTTAGGGTGCTAGCTATTTCTCTAAGATAAACCTCAAACTAGGCTATCATCAGCTCATATTCAGGGAATGTGTTGTTTTAAAAATAGCTTTCCAAACTCAGTATGGTTACTTCAAATTCCTAGTCATGTCCTTTGGTCTTACTAATGCCCCAACAACTTTCATAGACTTGATGAACTGGGTGTTCAAGCAGTTCTTGGACATGTTTATCATAGTCTTCATAGATGATATTCTGGTCAATTCCGATATTGAGTGTGCGCTACTCTATAAATCTTGGGGCCAAAATAATGTACGCGACTTGCGGAAGATCTATTGGTTTAGTGGGATGAAAAGAGATGTTGCAGAGTTTGTGGCTATGTTCTCTACATATTAGCGGGTTCAGATAGAGTATCAAAAGCCTAGTGGTCCCATACAAGATTGAATTATTCCTACCTGGAAATGGGAAGAAGTAAACATGGACTTTATGATGGGTTTACCATGTAATCATCGTCATCATGATTTAGTTTGGGTCATTGTAGATAAGATGACCAAATCAATTTATTTCCTTCCAGTTCATACCTCTTATTCTACCTAGGACTACGCCAAACTCTATATCAAGGAGTTGGTCAAATTTCATGGTTTTCTATTATCCATTATTTCAGACAGAGGTACCCAGTTCACCTTACACTTCTGGAAAGAGATCTAAAATTGTCTTGGTACAAAAATTCATCTCAATATAGCCTTTTATCCCCAGATGGACGGTCAAGAAAAAATAACCATTCAGACTTTGGAGGCTATGCTAAGCGCGTGTACAATTGATTTCAAAGGAAGTTAGAATGACCAATTGCCTTTAATTGAGATTAAATACAACAACAACCATAATTCTAGTATTCAGATGGATCCATTTGAAGCTCTCTACTGTAGGAGATGTAGATCTCCAGTTGGTTGGCTCGAAGTTAGTGAGGCCTTAGAAATAGAGCCTGACTTGGTATTCAATGCTTTAGAAAAAGTTTTGTTGATCAGAGAGAGACTTTGGGCTACTCAGAGATGAAAAAAGTCCTATGCAGATGTACGTATAAAGGATCTCAAGTTTGAAACTAGTGACGTTATCTATCTAAAAATATCTCGCATGAAGGGAGTAAAGAGATTCAGTAAGAAGGGAAAGCTTAGTCCCAGATATGTCTGCCCCTTAAAAATTCTTAGTCATTTCAGCAAAGTAGCTTATGAGGTTGCATTTCCTTTAGATCTAGCCTCAGTTCACCTAGTTTTCTATGTATCTTTGCTCAAGAAGTGCATAGGTGACCCAATAGATGTAGTCCCTATTGAGAACATAGATGTTCAGAACAGTCTCTCTTATGAAGAAATTCCAGTCAAAATCCTTTACTTCCAGATTCGTAGACTAAGGAACAAAGAAGTCCATCTAGTCAAAGTTCTTTAGCAGAATCAGTCAGTTGAGGAAGCTACTTAGGATATGGAAGTAGACATGCGAACCAAGTACCCTTGCCTCTTCTCTGCAAACTCAAATTCAGCACAAGGTAATAATATTCCTTTAGCTTATTCAATTTCATGTTCAGATTTCCATTATAAACTTGGTACCAAGTACCATTACATATTCAGTCATGCATTCATGTGTCAGCTCAGTCATGTATTCATTCATCAGATATGACTGTTCAATATGATAAAACTAGCCTATCAGTCATGTTAGTCATGAAATTATGCTTCAGTTGTGCATTTCCAGTGTGTACTTTATGTTATCATTTCTCATAGTCTAATCAGTCTCATTCGAGGACAAATGTTCCCAAGGGGATGCATTGTAATACCCCAAATATGCAAATCAATATTAGCATCATATTTCAAACTTATGCATAGTACATCATGGTTCTTTGGTTGTTTCATGATCAAGTTTCATGTCAATTAAGGTATAAAATATGTCTTAGCTATTAGGCGAATCAAAATAATCTTTACCGATTGAATTCTCGGGAAGGATATTGGTAGAGTAAAATTCAAATGAGTATACTCTCATTATACTATGAATTTTTCAGCTCATGACCCACCAACAGATAGATAATTGAATAATCTTTCCGAAGACACCAATTTTGCCTAAATCCAATTTTAAAGAGAAAACTTATACCCATTTTACTCCAGTATAGAAAGTCATCAATTCTTGCATCAAGTGACAACATGAGCTGATGAATTATTACATATGTGACGGCATCAGCCCAGTGTCATCAGCCGTAGAATTCAACAATTTCCAAACTATTTTTGAGGGGTATTTTGGTATTTTACCTTCACCCCAAAGCTCTATAAGCACTGAATTCAACCTTCATTTTACCAAAACATATTTTTTCTCTAAAATTCTCTTAAGAACAAGATGAGGGGTTTCCAATTCACCATCTAAATCTCAAGTATTCTTTAATTAATCTTCACACAGTTTAAGTTACAAATAAGGACTGTCAGATATAGTTATTTAGTCTTGGTAAAAGAACCCAGATAGTTTAAAAGAATTTAGGAATGTCAGATGCAGTTACCTCGGAATAGAATGGAACTTAGCTAGTTTCTTCAAAAACTAGAGTGTCAAATACAGTAGCTCAGTATTAGTTATATTATTTATACGGTAATCATTATCTCATGTTATAAGTACTTAGATTCAGTAATTATGTTATCAGAAACTCTGTTACAATTAATATGTATTCATACATATATTCTTATGTTCATGTTGTTCTATCCATTAGTATAGTTCATGCATGTAAACCCTTTCCATTCAACCTACCTCACATGCATACCAGTATATTCAATCGTACTAACGTATTTACGCTATGGTGTTTTATGCCATAGGTTAAGAAGCATGAGCTCCAGAGAATTAGTAGCATTCCAGTACTCAGTAGTGAGTCCTCATCCTTCGAGGACATGAACATTATCTTATCATTTTAGTACATAGTTTATTTTAGTAGTTGGAGTTAGTTGGGGACATGTCCCATCAACTTCTTATTCAGACAGTTTGAGGCTTTTCAGACTATCATGTTGAGTCAATTTATTAGTTTGTTTTGGGTATTTAATACCCCACACAGCGTTATATTTTATTAGATATTGTGTCTTAGTTTTGAACCTTATGGCCTTACCACCTTTATTTCCATATTTACATAGTATATTAAGCAGGGTTCAGGTACAAATAACTGTCATGGGTTATCCTGTGATCCTTCGGGGTCAAGAGCACCATGTAGCATTACACTTACTCGGAGTGTCCTTCATTGACATTTGTTCCCATGGTTAATGAATTTACTGTAGTTTTTCCTAATGTCCATCCTAGTATCCCACCTGATGGAGAGAATTTTTCTAAATAAACCTTGTTCCAGGCACTCATCCTATCTCCATCCCTCCTTGTAGAATGGCTCCAACTGAGTTGTAGAAACTTATGGAATAGTTGAAACACCTTCTTAAATAGGGTTTTATCTATCCTAGTTTGTTTCCCTGCGGTGGTATTATTTTTTTCATGCGTAAGAAGGATTATTCCCTTTAAATGTGCATTAATTACCATCAGTTGAATAATGTTATAGTGAAGAATAAGTATGTTCTTCCTCAATTAATGAATGGTTTAACCAATTTTAGGGTGCTAGATATTTCTCTTCGTTTGATCTCAGGTTGGGTTATCATCAACTAAAGATTGGGGAGGTGGGTATACGTAAGACTACCTTATGAACACGATATGGTCATTATGAGTTCCTTGTCATGTTATTTTGTTTGAATAATGCCACGATGACAATTATGGACTTATTGAGTAGGGTATGACATTAACTTTTGGATTTGTTTGTCATCGGTTTTATAGATGGTATTCTGGTGTATTCCAACAGCAAGGTAGATCATGCCGATCACCTTTGTATCGTGTTAGAAACGTTTAAAAATCAACATTTTTATGCTAAGTTTTCAAATTATGAATTCTTATTAAAGGTTGTTACTCTTCTCAGTCATGTTATTTCTAGTAAAGTTATCATGGTAGATCTACAGAAAGCTGTAATAGTTAAGAAGTGTTCTAGGCACATAATTCCAACCATTATTCAGAGCTTCTTGGATTTATGAAATTGCTATAGGAGATTTTTGAAGACTTTCTCTACTATAGATATCCCATTGACTATGTTTACACAGAAGAATGTGAAGTTCTTATCGTCTGATACTTTTGAGGGTAGTGTTAAGAAGTAGAAAAATAAATTTACTTCAACTCTACTATTCACTCTGCCAGAAGGCACTGATTGTTTTGTAATCTTTTATGATAAATCCTGTGTGGGACTTGGTTGTGTGCTGATGCAGCATTGCAGGGTGGTAACCTATGTTTCTTGGAAGTTGAAAGTTTATGAGAAGAATTACCCGACTCATAACTTGGAGTTGTTGGTTGTGGTGTTCCCATTGAAGATTTGGTGTCACTATTTTTATATAGTCCATGTAGATATCTTTTCTGATCATAAGAGCCTACAATATGTATCCACCCTAAAAGATTTGAATCTCAGGTAGAGAAGGTGCCTTTAGTTTCTAAAAGATTATGACATGAGTCTCCACTATCACCTATGTAAATCTACTGTTATGGCTGATGGTCTTAGTAAGTTGTACATAGGTGTCTAGCTCATACGAATGAATATAAGTAGGAGTTTGTGAAAGCTTTTCACTATTTAACTAACCTTTGAGTAATTATCTTAGACTCTGAGGTTGGTGGTGTGTTTGTGCAAGAGGTGGTGAAGTCATCCCTTGTTGCTAAAATGAAGGAGATGTCGGTACTGGATCCAGTCTTAATTAAGATTAAGAGAGATGTGGATCAACAAAAGGTTGAAGCTTTTGAGATGGGTGGTGATGGTATCTTGAGGTACCAAGAAATTTTATGTGTTCTTCATGTTGATGGGTCGAGAGATAATTTTAGATAAGACGCATGAGTATAATTATGTTATTTATCTGATTTTGATAAAGAGTATCATGTTATTAAGGAGATCTATTGGTGGAACAATATGAAAAGAGATGTGGCCAGTTTTATGGCGAAATACATGGTGTTTCAACAAGTGAAGATTGAGTAGTTGAGGTCCGGAGGGTTTAGTCAAGAGATTAAGTTGCCTACGTGGAAGTAGGCAGTCATAAATATGGATTTTATTAGTGGTATTCCTTAGTATAAAAATCTATTTGATTTGATTTGGGTACTCATGGATAGGATGACCATCTCTGCTTGCTTCTTGCAATTGAGAACTACTTATTGTGTAGATGATTATGCAAAGTTGGTCCTCTAAGAGATTGTGAATTTTTACGGGGCACCAGTTTTTATTATGTCAGATTGCAGTACTCAGTTCTTATCGCATTTTTAGCATTTATTTTAGAGAGGTTTGGGAACTAAACTGAGACTTAGTACCATTTTCCACCCACACTCAGATGGGCAAG